>NC_085121.1:14593672-14898750 GCF_030269925.1 Bombyx mori
GCTTTTTTACATTTTTTGTAGTAAAATTTTAAAATGTATCGAATTTCTTCATAAGATTCACTCATCTTGATTGTACGAAAAATAAATTAATAAAATTTCAAAATTTGAATTTGGAATTATCTTCTTTAAAATTTAAACTTTTAATGATAGCAAAACCAGCCAGATACAAATAGTATAGCCAAAGAGATTTTATTACAAGTTCATACGTACTATAATGCGAAAAGACTTTTTTCTCAGCCTATTATATTATATTTAATCAACACTAAAGCATTATTAAAGTTAAATATTGTTGCTCAAACAAATTGAAGTTTGAAAGAAAAGTCACCCAAAATTTAAATTTGAGTCCCCTTAGAACTAAACATTTTCACGGAATGTTAATAAAATGTAGCTTTGAAATTTATTTCTAAAACTACACTAACTAAAACTACTCTTTCCATTAACTTTTCCTTAATCAGTTCATGTTGGGATTTCGCCTTAGAACTAAACATTTTCACGGAATGTTAATAAAATGTAGCTTTGAAATTTATTTCTAAAACAACACTAACTAAAACTACTCTTTCCATTAACTTTTCCTTAATCAGTTCATGTTGGGATTTCGCCTTAGAACTAAACATTTTCACGGAATGTTAATAAAATGTAGCTTTGAAATTTATTTCTAAAACAACACTAACTAAAACTACTCTTTCCATTAACTTTTCCTTAATCAGTTCATGTTGGGATTTCGCCTTAGAACTTAACATTTTCACGGAATGTTAATAAAATGTAGCTTTGAAATTTATTTCTAAAACTACACTAACTAAAACTACTCTTTCTATTAACTTTTCCTTAATCAGTTCATGTTGGGATTTCGCCTTAGAACTAAACATTTTCACGGAATGTTAATAAAATGTAGCTTTGAAATTTATTTCTAAAACTACACTAACTAAAACTACTCTTTCCATTAACTTTTCCTTAATCAGTTCATGTTGGGATTTCGCCTTAGAACTAAACATTTTCACGGAATGTTAATAAAATGTAGCTTTGAAATTTATTTCTAAAACAACACTAACTAAAACTACTCTTTCCATTAACTTTTCCTTAATCAGTTCATGTTGGGATTTCGCCTTAGAACTTAACATTTTCACGGAATGTTAATAAAATGTAGCTTTGAAATTTATTTCTAAAACTACACTAACTAAAACTACTCTTTCTATTAACTTTTCCTTAATCAGTTCATGTTGGGATTTCGCCTTAGAACTAAACATTTTCACGGAATGTTAATAAAATGTAGCTTTGAAATTTATTTCTAAAACTACACTAACTAAAACTACTCTTTCCATTAACTTTTCCTTAATCAGTTCATGTTGGGATTTCGCCTTAGAACTAAACATTTTCACGGAATGTTAATAAAATGTAGCTTTGAAATTTATTTCTAAAACAACACTAACTAAAACTACTCTTTCCATTAACTTTTCCTTAATCAGTTCATGTTGGGATTTCGCCTTAGAACTTAACATTTTCACGGAATGTTAATAAAATGTAGCTTTGAAATTTATTTCTAAAACTACACTAACTAAAACTACTCTTTCTATTAACTTTTCCTTAATCAGTTCATGTTGGGATTTCGCCTTAGAACTAAACATTTTCACGGAATGTTAATAAAATGTAGCTTTGAAATTTATTTCTAAAACTACACTAACTAAAACTACTCTTTCCATTAACTTTTCCTTAATCAGTTCATGTTGGGATTTCGCCTTAGAACTAAACATTTTCACGGAATGTTAATAAAATGTAGCTTTGAAATTTATTTCTAAAACTACACTAACTAAAACTACTCTTTCCATTAACTTTTCCTTAATCAGTTCATGTTGGGATTTCGCCTTAGAACTAAACATTTTCACGGAATGTTAATAAAATGTAGCTTTGAAATTTATTTCTAAAACTACACTAACTAAAACTACTCTTTCCATTAACTTTTCCTTAATCAGTTCATGTTGGGATTTCGCCTTAGAACTAAACATTTTCACGGAATGTTAATAAAATGTAGCTTTGAAATTTATTTCTAAAACTACACTAACTAAAACTACTCTTTCCATTAACTTTTCCTTAATCAGTTCATGTTGGGATTTCGCCTTAGAACTAAACATTTTCACGGAATGTTAATAAAATGTAGCTTTGAAATTTATTTCTAAAACTACACTAACTAAAACTACTCTTTCCATTAACTTTTCCTTAATCAGTTCATGTTGGGATTTCGCCTTAGAACTAAACATTTTCACGGAATGTTAATAAAATGTAGCTTTGAAATTTATTTCTAAAACTACACTAACTAAAACTACTCTTTCCATTAACTTTTCCTTAATCAGTTCATGTTGGGATTTCGCCTTAGAACTTAACATTTTCACGGAATGTTAATAAAATGTAGCTTTGAAATTTATTTCTTAAACTACACTAATTAAAACTACTCTTTCCATTATCTTTTCTTTAATCAGTTCATGTTGGGATTTCGCCTTAGAATTAAACATTTTCACGGAATGTTAATAAAATGTAGCTTTGAAATTTATTTCTAAAACTACACTAACTAAAACTACTCTTTCCATTATCTTTTCCTTAATCAGTTCATGTTGGGATTTCGCCTTATAATTAAACATTTTCACGGAATGTTAATAAAATGTAGCTTTGAAATTTATTTCTAAAACTACACTAACTAAAACTACTCTTTCTATTAACTTTTCCTTAATCAGTTCATGTTGGGATATCTCTACGAGAAAATCGTTTATCATTGAACATCACGGCTTGTAATAAATGTTACCTAAATAAATTTTTGGCTAAACGTATTATCGGCTGACTCAGTAGTATAGTAGTTAGCGCCGTTGACTGTTACGACGAGGGTCGTGAGTTCGATCCCACATCGAACAAGCCTTCGTATGATGAATAGGTTTGCTTGCTCTTTTACTCGGTGCTTATTGTCTATATGTGTATACATACATAATATGTATATATTTTTAGACGTATATGTGTGTCAGTCTCTTGTACCCATAACACAGCGAATCCTGATTTGGGGCCGGATAACCGGATGTGATTTGTTCCCAGTTTTTATTTTATCTTTTGATGAATCGAATCATCGACATATTATGTGCTAATATTTATTTAATAGTTCATTACGTAAAATACGTGTATACATAGTTATTTCAATAAATATACCGTAATTTATCCTGCATTGCCTTTGGTTAGGTGGTAGAGGATGCCTTAGAAATTAAGTCCGCCATCATATCAAATCTAAATCAAAGATATCTAATCATGTTCGTTTCAAACCAAGAGTGTATTTTAATTAACCCTTATAAATTTAATATTATATCCTTATATCGGTTAATATATTTACAGGCTGACAAAAAACCTGAAAACACTACAATAAAGATCTAGTGGCAGCCTTTTTATTTCCTCACAATTCAAACTTGCAAGCCGTCCGTCAGAAGCTAACAAAACTTTTAATTAAAGTCAAGGCATCAGTTTAAAATGCCTCATCTCTGTAGGAGAATCAGACCTTGGTCAAGTTCATTATATTAAACACACAATCGCTGAATAGATGATCGCAGCTATCAGAACCATAGGAACAGCTATAAATAGGAATATATCGCTGTAATCTTATGACAAAATAATCTTTTTTTTTTATGATTGAAGGATTGGTGAAGGAAGGTGGCCCTGGGGCCTTTCCAGTTTCACCAGGACAGGTGGACGAGCAAAGGCTTAGCCAGAAGGGGTGGAATTTGCTAACAGCTGCTGGAGCGCATCCGAAGGACACCTATCAACTCAAGAGCAGTTGCTGCGCAAATGAGTCTACTACCGGATCGAAATTGCAATCCGCTGAGAAGATCCGGCGAGAAACTCAGCGGACTAATGTATGGGTTAGGTTGCACGACGAACTCTTTGTTGAGTTCGACGAGTACAGTGATCGGGGTCCGTAAGCCTGATCCTAGTGTTAGAGCTGAAGGCGTCTAATGCAAAGGGTATTGGATCTGATGGATCCGTAAGGACGTATCTAGGGCGTCGAGGGTGACTGGCTCCTGCGTGATCAGGATTTGGGGAGAAGTCAGCGGTGGCAACGATAAAATGATTATCATGACGCATAGCCTTATCGAAGTACCGTTCCGACGCTGACAATGTATTTCCGGATCGACTTAAAGCCCAGGTGATCGTGTAGGTCAACGTTCCTCACGAACCATGGAGCTCAGACGGCTAACCTGCAAAAGCGGGATTGTAGGGTTTAGAGGGTGTCTATGTGTGTTCGGGCCGCGTGAGCGAGCACCACACCCGCGTAAGTCATATCGGGCCTTATAAAGTTTTGTAAAGTGTCACCTTCTTCCGAACGGACATTTTACTCCGCTCACAGATCATAGGATAAAGTCGGCCGAGAATAAATGCGGCGCGGTCACTGATTTAATGTGCGGTGGGAATGTCATCGATGCATCCAGGGTAACACCTAGGTACTTGACCTTCCTGGCCCAGGGAATGAGTTGGCCGAAGAGGGTGATCGGGGTTTGAGATTCCTCCTTTTAATCCGCGAAGAAATCCGTATGGAGTTTCCCCTTTGAAATAGCACCGCAGTACTTTTCGCTGGTGCAAAATAATCTTATCATAAATCTAAAATCCTATTGTTGTTTTAGTTTGCTGTTAGAACTGATGTACTTATTATTACGATTTCAGATAAAACGATTGGATAGTCAATTTTGTTTTATTTTCTCCCCTTTTCACCTCAGAATACTTACAAATGCCGTCTTTAATTACTTCTGGATTTTTCTGTCGTGCATTAGGCGTGCGATTTTTCTCGGACAAGTCCGTAGCTATCACGAAAAAAGCTTAAAAAAAAAGCTATAATAAAATCAATGAATAGATGATAGAACGATGCAATTGATACATTCTCCATGATCGTGTTAGCGTGGGCTTTAACTTAATAAAATAAACAGGCAAAACAATTAAAAAAAACGTGTGGCACCCGGGAACTGCCGCGGTAAAGCTATTGCATAGCATTTTTTATCAACTTATGCAATTATAATTAGACAATGATAATTTAATATTAAAACAATAATAAAACAAGATCACGCTATATTAAACATTAATAAAAGCAAAACCTTAACTGTCCCCTTCACACTCATAAGCTAGATCGCGCGAGTGAGAGATGGGCAGACTTTTCATGATGCGCATGCAGTGTGACGTCACGCAACGCGCTTATTCACAAACACTACACAAGCGCAACGTGTGAACGTGTTGAGCGCGTGCTACATGGTAGGCGGAGTGAGGGGTGTAAGGATTTTTTCGTGACGGAATTTCATGATTCCGCTCTCAAGCCGCACTCAAGGCCCGCGATAAAAGCTATGCAATAGCTTAAAAATTAAATGGTACATAATCATATAAGACTCTAAATTTTTTTTAGAAGTTGTTTACTCCACTCAAATAGCCGAAGAGGTTTTGTTATATTTTTTCCAAATTTTAAACTTTAAATGGTTCTCTTGTACCTAGTCCACATAAATTCTGTTACAAATTAAAATGCATTTTTAATGAAGTAATGTAATATTATTATTAATTATTAAAATTTATACCTACATATCTACTAAAGTCTAAGCAAAAAATTAAAAATATTCTATTCAAAATGGCCACTTTTGGATTTTATACAAGCCTTTAATCTGTTTGGGCACGAATCTAAGGATGTACGCACTGTTTCCAAGGGAAAATTCGTCACTGCTTTTTTCAGAGACTCAATGTCGCCGTGTCGCTTAGAGCAGACCTGTCTTCTAAAACTGACCATAATTTGAAGTCTGAAGGGTTGAGGTCTGGGCTAGATGAGGACCAGACTTCAGCTTTTTTAAAGTCCGGAAAATTGATTCCAAGCCAGGCTTGGGTAGTTACAGAGTTATGCTGGAAAGTCCACAGTATATTTTAAAAAAGTGTATTGTTGAGATGCTTAACAACATGATCCATAATTGTATCTTGATACACTTTGGCTGAAGTTTTCACTCATTTTTCATAAAAATGTAGTTTTGTGACTCCTTGATAAGACACGCCCCACCAAACCATCACTGACGCAGGCTGATGACCACGTTGTAACTTTCCGACCACTTGAGCAGCTTCTTTAGAGCTGTGAGTGTACATTTTATCAATTTGCTTATTGTTGTGTTCTTCAATCGCGAAAATGTTTTCATCGGTAAATATGATATTTCTGTGCCTTTCACCTGCGTATCGTGACAGAAGGCGTTTTGATCGATCCACTCTCTTTAATTGTAAAGACTGATTTAGGGCATGTCCTGTATATCGACGATAACCACCAAGTTTTAGGTCTTGTTTTATAATAAGCGACAGAGTCCTAGCAGAAATCTTCATGTCTCGCGATAAGATTTTTTTCTCCCTAATGGGGTTTCGTTGAATTTGCTTTAACAGCCTTAGCAGCCTTTGTAGTTCAAACATCACGCGGCCGCCCCGATCTTTTCTGGTCTTCGATAGACGAAGTGTTGTTGTATCTGTTGATAGTACGATATACGAACATACGGCTGATACCAAGCTTTTGTAGTGTCTGGAATATGACTGACGGCTCCATACCCACTTTGTACAAGGCGATCACTGCAATACTATTTTCTTTAACACCCCATTTCATATTGTAATTTGATAATGAACACGTAAAAATATGTGAAATAGCGCAAAATCGAAAGATTTTTTTAAAATAATATACGTGTAAACCAAATTGTCTTTCATCTCTCGCAATATAAAATCAACAAGAACTATAAATTGTAACGTTTGTTACAAACATTTTATTAGGCAAATTGAACAGACCTAAAATATCGAGGACTCGAAAACTAGTGAAGATGACCCATCCTTCAAAAAAGATAGTAGGAAATATTTGGAAAGTATTCGTATTTTCAGTATTGCCACTCCGTACCATGATAAAGCATTAAGTGTGTCGAATGAAGCAGTCTCAGAAATACAATGAATCGGGCGACATTCAATAAGAACAGCAGCTAATGTGACACAGCTTGTTTGCTTAATTTGTCTGGCCAATGTAGTTAAATTCTTTTTGTGTTTTTAATTGATTACTTCCGCCTAGCTTTTCCTATTTTAACAGGTGTCAATAATTGATCTAGGTTTTTCCTCGTATGGTCAGAATGTATAGACAGACAGTTAATATATTTTTAAGTTCCAGATTAGTCGTTAGCACTTTACTTCTGCCTTTCGTTTTGGTCATTGGAGTAAATTTGTTCGATTCCACTTTATGCACCGACAATTGCGATGAAGTTTTTCATAAATTTTATAATGCAAGCACTATCCTCTGTTGAATCACCTCAAAATCAAGTATACTTTTATAACGTTTGAAAGAAAAAAAATCGAAAGCCTAGTTTCACAGTCAAACGGAATCCAAATTATGTTTAAGTTATAAGAAAAAACTGTCTAACTATTTCAGTTTCAACCAATTCGTATCCCGTTTTAAGCATAATTTATAAAAACAATAATAATAGAAATTCATAATAAGTCATAATTCTAATGCAAGTTGCAAGGCTTAATACAATTATTATACCTTTTTTTGGACAAAATCTTCAAGTATTTAAATCGCATTTAATTGTGTAATACTATTTTTTTAGTACTTTAGTAATTTGGAAACCAACTTCGTGTATGGTGTGTAAGGATGTTCATTTTATGGGTCGAATTATTATATAGGTACTATTCAAAGGCAGTTGAATCTTGTTTTTTTTATGATTGAAGGATTACTGGTGGCCCAGAGGCCATTCCAGTTTTACCAGGACAGGTGGGCGAGCAAAGGCTCAGCCAGGAGTGGTGGGATTTGCTAACAGCTACCCGAGCGCCTCCGAAGGAGACCTAACAACTCAAGAGCAGCTGCTTCGCGAATGAATCTACTACCGGATCGGAATTGCGACCCGCTGAGAAGATCCGGCGAGAAACTCAGCGATTTGATTCATGGGTTAGGTTGCACGGCAAACTCTTTATCGAGTTCGACGAGTACGGTTACCGGGGTCCCTAAGCCTGCTCCTAGTGTTAGAGCTGAAGGCGTCTAATGCCTTAACTTTGCTTTAACTACCTGGGTTTCAACATCAGTGACAATGGCTCGTGCGAGAAAAAAGTGCACCGGAGAATTGGCATGGCCAAGAGTCCCATGACTCAGCTCGAAAAAATCTGGAGAGATCGCAACATTTCCGTAATACCAAATACCAAAAGCAAACTAGTACGGACTCTGGTCTTCTCGATTTTTTCATATGGCATTGAGACTTGGTCACTGAAATCTGCAGACCACAAACGCATTGACGCCTTTGAGATGCGGTGCTGAAGAAAGATGCTCCGTATCCCGTGGACAGCATTTTAGACTAACGTATCAATTTTGCAAGAACTCAAAATCATCGGAGTGTCTTCGCAGAGTTCTTGAATATTTCGGCCACATTGCACGGAAGGATGGTAGGAATCTCGAGAGGCTCATCGTGACTGGTAAGGTGGATGGGAAAAGCCTTCGGACGCGCAGCCCAATAAGTTGGTCCACCAGATCCACACCGCTCTTGATTCGACATTTCACAACGCCCTCCACACCACCAGAGATAAGAATAAATGGAGAAAGGTCTTGTGTGCGAAGGCTATACATAAGAGTGGTCACGACCTTCAGCAGTGAGGAATACGATGCAAGAAGGGACTCGAGAGATGTTTCTCGCTTACCACTTTGTTTCGTGAGGAAATTCGATGCGCTGTGTAAACTATTTGTTACTTTATCTTGTTTGACATCTTGTTTATGTTTTCGATATTCGTTTTATTGATCTTTTTGTCATTTGTAATTAAATCATGTGGTGAGCGATACTCATCTCTCAAGTGCAAAGGGTTAATAATTGTTCATGCATTCCTCTCACTTTGACAAAACTTGCCTGCTCCTGGATTGCTGGATTACTGTGGATATTTACTGTAAGCTATTGAGGACATAATGATGAAGAATCTCGATAATTTCTGGCCAGCCTTGGTTTAAGCGCTTGTCACCGCTGCTCCTGCACGACAACACTCGATTTCATATGGCACAACAGATGGTCTCTAAGCTACAAGTGCTAGAGTTTGAAGTTTTGCGTCATCTGTCGTAATCACAAGACCTTGCGGCGATAGACTTCTATTTTTTCGAAAGCTTAGACCACTTGACAAGGCTTCAATACTTGAGGGCCAGCACAAAATGCTCTTGAAGAGTTTATTGTCTCTCGTACATCTGACTTCATCAAGAAGATCATTGAAAAATTGCCACTGCGCTGGAAAGGTGCATCGATACCATTCATGGGTATAATATGTTTTCACACATTCATGAATTCATAGAAAAAAATGACATTCACTTTCTGCCTACTAAAGGGCAATTTAGTAGGAAAAATCTAATATGGCGTAACTTAGGTCATTTATATTTTATTTCATCTCAGAGAAGTATCTATAGAACAGACTTTGAATGATATAATAATGATAAAATAATGGTACTGAAATGAAAATGCAATAACATTGAGCTATACTTATATAATTAAATGGTTACTGATTTTGGTAGAATAATAAAAAAAAAAAAAGATGAATTATAATAAGAATAAATTTGTACTGAAAATTATGAAAAAATAAAAATTAATTGATCATTTTCAAATTAAAAAAATAAAATTGATATTTACATAAGCAGTATGCAGTTGCAGTATGTACTTTAAAAAAAATGTACTTATTCTCTATTTTATCAGGTGATAAATTCAACTTGGCCTGTATTATTGGATCGTATATAAAAGCTCTGAATCGGTTAGCCAACATTAATTGTTGCAGCAGATTGTTCGTGATCATGTGGGCTCTAAGCTTGGCCGTGGCTGTCGCAGCCAACTTGTTCGCTTCCACTCTATGCACCCAGAACTACACTGAAGCTCGGCTTAGATTTTGTGAAGCCAACACTCGCCTGTGTGGAATAGGAATCGACGTAAGTGTAGCTTTGTTTTTTTAAATTTAGATATTGGTTGTTGAATGTGATTTCTGTACCACGATCTCCGTGCTAAATCCCGAATTGGTGATTTTGTTCTTGTCTCGTTGTATGCTAGTACATAGCATACAACTATGCTATGTAGATTATTTTTAATAACTTAGGTGGGTGGACGAGTTCATGGCTCACCTGGTGTTAAGTGGCTACCGGAGCCCATAGACATCTACAACGTAAATGCCGAAATAGGTAGGGTGGTGGTAGCTACACGTGCCTAAGATGTCCTACCACCAGTAACTTGTAGAATAATTATTATTAACAATCAAAGAGAAAAACCTCCTGTCACTCAACAACCCACGTCCGATCCTCGCATAAGACAGACAAAACTCATAAAAAGGCAAAGGGGGAGAGTGAAGCGCTTAGTGTGGAGCACATCTCTCTAATCACCCTCCCTCTCGGGATGCTGGTCCGGCGGTCGTCCGCGCCAGACCCTCGGTCGGCAGGCCGCCTAGATGGCACCGGTTAGAGTGAGTTATCCTACGGAATACCCCGCTGGGTCAGAACCAGCGTGGGTCGAAGATAGCCGGCTTTTCATCAAACGGATGCTCTTGCGTAAAAGGCGTGCAGAGCAGCTTGCAAGTCGTCTTCTCAGGCCCCTTCGCCGGTCCCCATATCGACGTGTGAGGGAGACCCGAAATACTCAGAGAGCTAGGGCTTGAGCGACATCTGCCTCCCTGGCTCCCGCTCGACGCCAGCGGGCTTGTGCGTCTCTCACGCGCTCTGCCGCCTCCGCCATCTGCGAGATGGTGCACTCGCAGAAGTTGAGCACTGCCTTCCACGACTCACGATGTCACAACACTCGGCAATGACAAGTCGTCCCCTATTTTTGCGACAAGGTCACGTCGCCGCAACCACAATGGTGGACTCTGCTGTTGGCTAGGCTCAAATCCGGTGCAGGAGCTCAACGAAACAACCATGCACAGTGAGCACCTGCGTGAGCCGGAAAGTGAGGCGTCTTCTGTCACGATTTACCCAATCCAATGCGATAGCCACGGATAGCCCTGAGCGCGATGTTTCATTGCGGCCTTTGCAGCAGCTTCGCTACCTCCACGGCCAAAGACTGGACCCACACAGGCGCTCCGTATAAGACCATTGATTGCACTACCCTTGTATTGAAACGGCGCGTCACTTGGTAAGGCTCCCCGACGTTGGGAAGAAGCCGGCTTAACGCGCCGGCCACCCCCAACAAACGAGGGACCAGGTTCTGAAAGTGAGCACGGAAGGTCCAACGACTGTCCAGAATTAGGCCGGCCGAGGTACTTCAACTCCACCCCAATCTCGATACGAACGCCTCCAACCACGATATGGGCATCGACAGGTGGCACTCTCCGGGGTCTGTGGAACCACATGGCCTCGGATTTACTGAATGCCACGTCGAGGTCCAATCTCCTGATTTTGCCAACGACATGCGCCATCCCAGCTATGGCAAGACGAGCAGGCTCAGCAATGCCCCCCGGTACAAGACCCCACCGTGTTCGGTACACGTGACTGATCTGTCCTCCAAGTAGGAACCCACCAGCCCGCGAAGGTAAGGGGGCACTCTGTGTCTTTCCAGCGCCCCCCCCCCCCAATCGCGGATCAGGGCAAGGTGTTAAGCGCATTGGCGATATCGAGTGGCACCGCCAAGGTCACCCCACCCCCGGAGATGGCCCGAACGCGAAGGATCGCGTCTACCGTTGACCACACTCTCGGAAGCCATACTGCTCCGCCGACAGATTGGGTCTCACCCCGACCAGACGCTGAATGATGCGGGCCGCCAGAATGAGTTCCAGCAGCTTGCCCACTTCATCCAGCAACACGATGGGACGGTACCGGCGCCCGGTGGATACCGCCGCCGGGCGCCTCTCCTTTCTCAACAGCACGAGTCTGCCCGTCCTCCACGATGAAGGAAACCGTCCCGATTCGAGGCAGGAGTTATAAAGAGTCGGTCCGCTAGGGCACCAAGAGCCAAGGCCCAAACACGTGCACGGATGCCGTCCGGGCCGGGCGCAGTGTCCTTAGCGCACATTTTGCGCACGGCCACACAGAGCTCTACCCCCGTTATGTGGGGCACCTCAGCAGGGGCATCGCCGACGTATTCTGGCTGCGCGCCTATAGCGGGAGTGATAAATCCCTCCCACTCCTGCAGGAACGCTCCATGATCGGGGGGGGAACATGGGCGCATTTTATTGCGCACCGTATGATAGGGGCGCCCCCACGGATTCTCATCCAGCATCTCTAGGAGACCCTCCTTGCGCGTTCTGACGCCGCTTTATGGCCCGGCTGGCCCCAGCAGAAACACAGACCGCTGCGGTTAACCGAGCTGGTGCACCTAGCGAGGCCATGCCCGGTGCTAAGGCAACGGAGACACCGCCAGGCACGTGGTTCTTAGAGACGCACCTTCCACTATACAGCCCACGCGCAGTCTTCCCGGATCCCCCGTCGAGATTTATTCACATAACATATTTTAATTAATATCTTAATACCAATCCCAATCTATGCAAACTAATAACTATTTCTTCTATCGGTAATTGTGAACTGTTTCATCAAATTGAAATTTTTTGTAGCAATGGTTCCAATATGAACCCGAAAGGAATCAGGTCTCCAGAGCGCTTCCACTATTGTTCATGTTGAGTGAACTCTCCTTAAACAGCAAAGAGGATACTACAGCGGAACTGTACAAAAACCTTAATTTGCGATCGGAAGATGAGGTAAGTATTATCTTCAAATTTATGCTAACGACATGCGCTTTGTAATGAAATTCACTTTTCACGTAGTCTTTTGGATTTGATATACCTTTTTTCATGTTATACATTAATATGTATGTATGAAATAGTCTTTTATTTTGTCTTCGTTTAATCATTACAGGTTGTAGGCGTCAACCAGATTGCCTACGAAAAGACAAATAAAAAGAACGAGGTTTACCAATCGACTCTGATATTGAACGCCTACACTGACATCGATTCTCCGTTCTCTGAAACCTTCATACAAAATTTCGCTAAAGTTTTCAATGGAACCGTTAAAAATATTGACTATTGTAATGATGCCGTCGCAACTATCAGGGATTCGGTAAGCGTTTTTCACTGTTGCTTTGTGTCGTCATCAGAAATTGAGATAAATATCAATATATGTCACGTCGCGGCTTGTAATATTTTTAGTCTTAACTTATTGAACTTAAGTCAATTCACTTCGGCACAAACGTAAAGGCCATGGTTTTATGGAAGCCTTGACTTAATATCTTATTGATTTTCTAGTAAATTATGTGTTCGATAATTTGCAGCTACAAAGCGACAGTGGAAACGACATAGAAATTGCTCTGAAAGACGGCGACATCGATAAGGAAACCGGTATAATTCTCACAGCTTACACTAACATTTATGTGAGTATTTTCATAATTAATTTCGTTTATTTCGATTAAAAAATACATAAAATATTTTATTTAGTACATGTAAAATATATCAACGAATTTATTAACAGACAACACATTTCACTTTTCTTCCCTTCACCTCTCTATAAACAGAAGCGTACTGCAGGCACTATCATTACCGTAAACTATATTATCACATTGATAAAAAAAATAGTTTAAAAAAACTAACAAAATACGCTTTTATAGAAAATCCAACTAAAAAATAAAAAATAATTTTTAATAAATTTGAATTAAAAATAGTGTAAGAAAAAAATATTTTATTGTAAAAAAAAGCGTGGGGTGCATGGTACAAGTAGTTATAAGTTTTTTTATAAACAGATATGAGTAGAAGGGTTATTTTGATAATATCCTGAAAAGCACCCCACGCTTTTTTACAATAAAATCATTTTTTCTTACACTATTTTTAATTCAAATTTATTAAAAATTATTTTCTACTTTTTAATTGGATTTTCTATAAAGGCGTATTTTGTTAGTTTTTTTCAACTATTATTATTTTATTTTTTGAATTTCAATTTTTTTTTAAATATTGAATTGTCAGCGATCCTTAATAAGTATACCAAATTTCGAGTTAATCAGACGTTTTCAAAGGGGTCAAAATCATGTTCAAAGATTAAAAATATAGAATCCTAGTCTTTTAATCTTATTCACCATAGTATAGTAGTACCATTGACATATAGTACATATAATATATATCGATTAGTAGTACCTTATTAATCTTAGCTCACGCTGTGTTATAGAAAATAAACATTGAATAGATACTCAATGCCAATGCCACTTCGATAAAGTTCTGTTCCTTTATAGTTACCATGGGGTCAAGCTAGCGACTCATACCGCCCGTACAAGCAGATCGACATTTCATTCACAGCACTAGACGGAACACAAAGTAATAAACAAGCATGGTACTCGGAGGGTGCGGGAAAATACGCGGAAATCGAAAATCTTGGCATCAAGGTACACACTGATCTGTTTAAATTAAGTTCATGTTCAACTTATATTTCACAAATTGTATGTTTTCGTCGAATTGTACTCTGTTTTTCTCTCTTTTCATTTACCAGATCTTCCAGTTTTATTTGAGAGGTGGTATTTCGGTCGTCTTGGGGACTTCATTAAATGACAACGAGGATCTTAGCGTCGCTTTTAACAAACTCCGCGATCCCGCGACGCTGCCGTATATCTTGACTCAAACCGAGTCTAAATACTTGAAGCTCGCAGTTCCGATCGAATTGACATTGAGAGATTCACGTGATTATGTACCTGAAGTTAAAAGGGTCTGTAAAAGTTATTTACTTATATATAATTTTAACAAAAAAGATTTATTTACACAATATCACTAGGTTCTTTCAATTGTGAAACTGCGGCTATACTATACAAATTGAGACCTATACCATATTATGTCTGTCAGGTGGGTGGCGTTTTTCACATTGGGGTCTCAATAGATCACGGAAACTATTTAACTTCATGTCACATGTCTATGGAATAAATAAAAAATACCCATATGTACACGTCCGATGCATGCGGCGTCAACGCCCCTCTTTCCTTTGCCCCTCAAGGGGCAAATGAACTTCGGCAAATGCTCACACGCACTAATGACAGATACCTTGATATTGACAACTGCAGTAGAGCCACACAGTCGATATACTACTTTACCCCCATCTGTGAATTAGTGTCCATGGCTCACCGAATGTGGTTTATGTAATGCCACTGTTTTTTTTTAATCAAAAGCACAAACATTTCTACTTTAATTCCTAATTTGTGCTAACCGTAAATTTGCAGGCCGGACTCTTGACAGAGCTTTTTGAGAAAAACTTCGACGGCTTCGATACGGTCTATGACAATAAATCAGGATATATATCACATATGCTGAGCCATATGCGTATTGACTTCGAACAGCCCACAGAAGAGCGTAAGTGAATTTACAATGATACAGCCTCCCGAATGGTAATACAAAGTTTTCAGAGCATAAAGGAAGAACTTCGGTATACTCGGTATCAGGCAGAGATGGATAACAATCTATCTAGGTATTTACTTACTGGAAGGAATTTCGTGAAGGACTCTTACCATGTTGGGATGTTATCATTGTCTGTTTCTGCTGCAAGCCACTCATTTGTTCCGGTTAGTCCTTACACAATACGGTTGAGACATCGACCTCATGTCTCAAGGTGGATAACGGGATTCAGATAATATAATGTATGAGCTCTAGTAACTCTTCCAGCATCTACTATTTCAAATTACCCATTAAAGAATTAAATAAAAATTTCAGAAAAAAAGAATCGGTATAGCCCGCATATTTCAAACAGCATATATATATACATACATATATTCATATGTTTTAGAAACAGCACAAACAGTACTGCATAGTCGGTTAGCAATAACAATAAAAACATTTTTTTGCAACTTTAATTGAGTTTAAAATATTCGCCCATTTGCACTGAACTATCTAAGCGTCTTAGCATGATGCTTAAACGAATTAAATTTATTTTGAACACATACGCAATTATAGGGAATATCAGCCTGTGTGATACATATTATGTATGTATGTAACTTTTGGTTGGAAAGCTTGTAAGTTTAAAAAAATTATGATTTAAATACGATTTATTAATTTCATAACAGAAGCTGAAAGCGTGGTTGCCGAGCCAGACTTCATCTTCAACAAGCCCTATTTCTTCTTGATTCTCAACAAATACAATGCACCAGGTTTCGTTGGCCTTATCACGCACTGAGTTTTAAAAAAGTTATCAAGATTCAGGACGAAATTCAACGTTTACATTCCAAAATGTTTTGATTGTTGTTTAATAAAATAAATAAAAAAATCTGATCATTACTTACGATACATTTTAATTTAACACGTTCCCTTTGCTTAACCGTCGATTAAAAACTGGTAAACACATATAACCAACATACCTATTTTTTAAATCAGTTTAAGTATTGGTATTAGGATAAGGATTGGTGTCACTGATTTTGGCAATAATTAGGCGCCCAACAATACTAGACGATTGAACGCCAATTATTCATCATCAACATTTGCACGGCCTCTGTAAGATAGCTTATAAAAACATATGACATTAGCTTTGAATAATAAAGTTAATAAGGATTCATGTCTACGCAGAACGTGTATATGAATATTACTAAAAGTATTAGTATGGAGTTGAGCCTCGAATGAAATACATTTGAATCTTTATACCCAGAAACAGTCTGGATTACGATGAAACTAGTTTTTGCTTGTAAGCAATAATGGTCTCTGTATAACCAGTCATTTTATACAGCTTACTTTTTCCAAAAAACGAAATCATCAAAGGTCTTAAAACATTTAAAGGTTTATTTAATCTTTCTGCCTCGCGTTTGACGCATCTACAAGATAAGTTAACTATGACTCAACGACTCAATTCTAGACAATAAATGCACATGCAGCTCTGGATAATCATCATTTACATTGTGCCTTATGTTCGAGATCGTACTCGTATTACTGATGGACAAGTAGAGGACGATGATATGCAAATTTGCAGTAATGCGATTGGTCGTCCATATTGTTCCCCTTACCCCCCAATCCTCGATTCGTGTAACACACACCATTTTTATTCATGTAAAAGGTTTTGAACAATAAACACCTAACATTATAACAGTAGAAAAAATACGCCACAGACAAAACCGTTTTATTTCTCGAAAACCAAAAGTTCACCAAGCCTCTCAACCAGCAAATAAAATCGCAAGCCGCACCATTTTTTGGACCATCGAGCCAAATTCAAGATTCAGCGACCATTGGAATCATTGCAAGTGGCGGTAGTTATTTGCTGGAAGACGAAGACGCGCTGCTTTGGATGAATTTTGGACTACGGCCTACACAAAGGACAACTGGAGGCCAAGCGCACATCGGTATCGAAGTATTATTGGCTTTCATCGAATATCATACGCAATCCGGTGGGGTCAATCATTCCTTCATTCCATCACCTCCTGTTCTCTTTGTGCAATACTGTGTCTAAACTGATTTCAGTACGATTGCCGCATAGAAGTTTCGAGTTTTCGCAGTTTACCGTCAATCACGAAGCTGGTGACGTTGCTAGCACCAGTGTCGTGGTTTTAGACTGCCTGACTAACTGTAAGTACATCTCTTTTCATTTACCACCAATATGCCAAATGATTCCGTTAAATCTCGTGATAAATCCCCCAACCTGCTAAGTGCAGAAAGTAATGATCTAGTTCGCGCCCTTGTTAAAAAACGTGGCATAATTAAATGCAGACTGACTAAATTTACAAACCATGTAACATCGCTGGAGAATAGTGACGAACGTGTCTTTAATAATGAAATTCGTATAGATTTAAAGTTGAGAATTCAAGGTGCCGCTACTTTGTTTTCTGAATTTAACGACATTCAAACAAAGATTGAAGAAAATGTTTCTGAAAGTGAATTAGCGGGTCAGTGTGATCAACGAGAACTTTTTGAGAACAGCTACTATAGCACATTAGCTCACGCAGAATCTATACTAAATAATGATGAGGTCATGAGCTGTTCCAAGTCTTGTCACAATTCTAATCGCGAAGCACCAGTAAAACTACCCACTATTTCCATGCCTACTTTCGACGGTGCCTATGAGCACTGGCTTGAGTTCAGAGATACATTTACGTCGCTTGTTCATAATTGTAAAGATATTTCCAGCATACAAAAATTTCACTACTTAAAATCTTGTCTAAAGGGTAATGCAGAACTAGTGATTCATTCTATCGAATTTTCTTCTGATAATTATGAGGTTGCATGGGATTTGATATTAAATAGGTATAACAATTGTAGGCTGTTAGTGCACAACCACGTAAAGGCTTTGTTTACTCTTCCCACACTAGCCAAAGAATCTCCTATTTTAATTAGAAATTTAATCGACACTATTTCAAAGAATTTACGCGCACTAAAAATACTTGGTGAACCCACAGACAGTTGGGATACACTGATCAATTATATTATCGTGTCAAAATTAGATAGGATCACTGAACGCGAATGGGAGACCCACAAGTGCACTTTATTCTCGAACGAAAGTAATTCTAAAAATACGATAAAGTTGGATGAATTAATTCGGTTTCTCAAACATCGCGCGGACATGTTGGAAACATTGAAGCTTTCACATAGTAAAGATACGACAGCAACAATCATTGAAAACAGAAAACAACATAAATATAACTATACAACACACTGCAATGTTTCCAGCAGCCCGAATAAGTCGTACGATCGTCAATTACGCGGTAAAGCACTGTGTGTTAAATGCAACGCGAATCATCCACTTTATTCTTGCAATAAGTTTATAGAAAGCGATTTAGAATCAAAGTTAAAACTTATACGGGTACATAATTTATGTAAGAATTGTTTACGTTCGGGACACACATTAAATAACTGCAGATTTGGGCCGTGTAGAAAATGCGACAAAAAACATAACTCGCTAATTCATAATGATAACTCTGCTAGTGATATATCGTTCCATGCTACAACGAGTACTGAAGGAGATAAAATAACCGATGATGTGCGAGCGCCTCGTGTGCCCGCGCCCGCGACCCCCGCTGCCTGCACTGACTCGCTTCGTATCCAGGTAAACAAATCACACATGCAAACACAATGCAATGAATCTGTAAGTGTGCAGTCTATTTTGTTATCCACGGCTGTTGTCGAAGTAGCCGATGTACATGGTACCTATCATAAAGCGCGAGCACTACTCGACAGCGGAAGCCAACGGTGCTTTATTTCAAAATCATTATGCCAATTATTAAATACGCGATTAATACAGTCCACAAACGAAGTACGAGGCGTAGGTGATACGGTCATACATTCTACTCAAGCTTGTAACATCGTTGTTAAGTCTTGCATAGATAATACGTTCACTACGCGCATTCATTGTTACGTGCTATCGAAAATCACAGCCTCGGTGCCCATCGTATGTCAATTAGGCGCGCAGTTCTGTATTCCAGACAACATACGGTTGGCCGATCCTGATTTTTTAGGTTCTAAACCCATTGACATCTTAATAGGCGCAGACATGTTTTGGGATCTCTTAGGAGAAGGAAAGATTCGACTACCTAATGGTCCGTACTTACAAAATACTAGCTTAGGTTGGATTATTTCTGGTCCAATTAACAATAATTACACGCAAAAAAATACGCAAATACATTGCAATTTAACTAACGCCTTAGATACGCAACTTCGATTGTTCTGGGAGATCGAGGAATTACCTAAGATCAGAGACGCGCAGACTGAGGAAGAACGTGCATGCGAGGAACACTTCATTCGCACTACTACACGCAACAGCGAAGGGAGGTTTTGTGTACGTATTCCGCTCAATCAGTCACCTGAAGTCTTGGGTGATTCGTATACGCAAGCAGAGCGTCGGTTTTTAGCGTTAGAAAAACGACTGCAGCGCTCACCTGAGTATAAACGTTTATATTCCAATTTTATGCAGGAATATCAGAGTTTGGGTCACATGACGCAGGTAAATTCCTATGAATCCCCGTGTTATTTTATGCCACATCACGGTGTGTTCCGTGAGCTCAGCACCACCACCAAGCTGCGAGTGGTGTTTGATGCTAGCGCACCATCCAGCTCCGGTAAGTCACTTAATGACTTGCAGTTGGTCGGTCCTCCTATACAGGGCGATCTTGTTTCAATTCTTCTCCGTTTTAGACAGCACAAGTACGTTGCATGCGCCGACGTGGAGAAGATGTATAGGCAATGTTTAGTAGACGAGGACCAACGCAGTTTGCAAATGATTTTGTGGCGTGACGAACCGTCGAATGCATTAAGGACATTTAAATTAAATACGGTGACATACGGAACCTCCTCCGCGCCTTTCTTAAGCGTTAGATGTTTAAAGCAATTAGCGGTCGAATCCTCTGACCCTGACGTCACGCGAGTCATACAAGAAGATTTTTATGTCGATGATTATATAACCGGGCTGGACAATAAAGATAAATTAATACAATTATGTGATAGAACACAAAAGACACTTCAGGGTGGCTGTTTTCCACTGCGGAAGTGGATATTTAATTTTGCGCACGATGATAACAGCCAATCACCCAATCAGTCAAAACTATTAACCCCAGTTGAAAATAATACACCTTCTAAAATCTTGGGCTTAGAATGGCGTAATCTAAGTGACGAATTTTATTTTAATAATATGCAAATTAATGTTAGTATGGAACCCATCACAAAACGGTCTATTTTATCTAACGTTTCTCAAATTTTCGACCCTCTAGGCTTACTAAGTCCCGTTATAATTGTTGCGAAGGTGCTTTTACAACAATTGTGGCTACTTAAAATCGGCTGGGACGACACAGTTCCCGATCATATAGCGCGAGTATGGAACCGGTTTGTTAATTCACTACAAGCGCTCGACACAATCCGTATACCTCGCCACGTTATAGGTGTGCAACGTATGTATATTGAACTGCATGTTTTTAGTGACGCGTCTCAGACAGCGTATGGCGCGTGCATTTATATTCGCACAGTTAGTATTGACTCGACTGTATCGGTGAGATTATTAATTTCAAAAACAAAGGTCGCGCCGCTGAAAACATTAAGTATACCGCGTCTCGAACTTTGTGGAGCTTTATTGGGGGCTAGATTATATAACAAGGTGCGTAATTCATTGCATTGGAAGTTTAATAACGTTGTTTTCTGGACGGATTCGAGTATAGTGTTAGGCTGGTTACAGATGCCGCCTTATCGACTCAAGGCGTTTGTACAAAATAGGACTGCGGAAATTCATGAATTAACGCAAAACTTCCCTTGGCGTCACGTAAACGGCGAAAATAATCCTGCTGATCTTGCATCACGCGGTGTTAGCTTAGAAGATCTTTCTTCTTCTGTCTCATGGTGGGAGGGACCGGAATTTCTTAAAACTCATACCTTTTCTATAGAGAATCACAAAGATGCCGTTTCATTCAAACATAGTGAGCTACCTGAAGTCAAATCAGTCGTTACAACTGCTGAAGTTTGCAATTCCTGTGAATCATCAGTGTTCCCCTTTCACAGATTTTCACAATTCAAACGTATGCGCCGCACGATGGCATTTATATTACGGTTCATACATAATAGTCGGTTTAAATATAACAAGCGCACATGTCATCTCAGTGTGGATGAATTAGATTATGCTGAAAAAACATTAGTTCGATTATCTCAAATGGAATATTATCCGTCTGAATATGCACTGTTGTCTGGTAGCGGCCTGGTTAAGGGTAAAGGTTATTTGTCAAAATTAAATTTATTTTTAGACGATCAGAAAATAATGCGCGTAGGCGGTCGTTTAGTTAATTCTGATGAATTTACCTATGACAAAAAACATCCGATTTTGATTTCGAGCAAACACTATTTTGCTCTTCTACTATTTCGGCATGAGCATATTCAGCTTCTTCACGCGGCTCCGCAAGCGTTACTCTTCCATGTCCGCGAAACCTGGTGGCCTATAGGGGGTAGGAATTTAGCTCGCCAAGTAGTACACGGCTGTGTTACGTGTACGCGTATTAGAGGTACGACCCTTACCCCGATGATGGGCAACCTACCCAAAGAACGAATTACTCCTAGTTTACCGTTTGTTCGATGTGGAGTAGATTATGCTGGCCCAATACTCATACTGAACCGCAAAGGTAGGGGCGCAAAACCTGTAAAGGGTTATATTTGTTTATTTATTTGTTTCGTGACACGCGCAATTCACTTGGAGTTGGTAAGTGACCTCTCGAGTGAAGCTTACTTATTAACTTTAAAACGGTTTATCTCACGACGCGGTAAGCCTTCAGAAATATTTTCTGATAACGGTCGCAATTTTGTAGGTCTTATGAATGACTTTACCAACTTCTTACGCAGATGTAGTGGAGAGATTTTAGAATATGCCACTAGTCAAAGAATAAAATTTCGTTTTATTCCACCTTATTCCCCGCATTTTGGTGGTTTATGGGAAGCAGGTGTAAAATCATGCAAGTATCATCTTACTCGCATTGTAGGAAACGCGCACCTGACATTCGAAGAGTATAGCACAGTATTAGCGCAAATAGAAGCTGTTTTAAACTCTCGACCTTTGTCCCCTCTTTCCTCTGATCCACAGGATTTTTCACCGCTTACTCCAAGCCATTTCCTGATTGGTCGACCACTTACTGCTCCAGTCTGCGATGACGTACGCGATGTACCAATTAACCGTCTACAGCGATACCAGAGGTTGGAACTACTTCGTCAACAGTTTTGGAATCGATGGACTAAAGAATATATTTCTGAGCTGCAGGTGCGAGCGAAGTGGACCGTGAATAAAGATGAGTTGAAGCCCAATTCGTTAGTGGTGATAAAGGACAACAATCTTCCTCCGCTGAAGTGGCGCTTGGGACGTGTGGTTCGCACAATACCAGGTTCAGACGGCATTTCCCGAGTGGCTGACATACGGACGGCAGCGGGTGTGGTGAGACGCACCTTTTCGAAAATTTGTCCTCTCTTCCAAGATGTGGATGAAACGCAAGAACATTGAAAGCCACTGCTTCCAAGGCCGGGGGCATGTTCGAGATCGTACTCGTATTACTGATGGACAAGTAGAGGACGATGATATGCAATTGCATATCATCGTCCTCTACTTGTCCATCAGTAATACGAGTACGATCTCGAACACCTTATGTTTCGTATACCATCGCACACACAGGTTGAGATCACTAATTTCCGTTTCTTACCTGACAAATATACAAGTTGAGTCATCAGTTAAGTTCTTTTGTTATGAAATATAATATCATATTATTTTATTTTATACATTTTTTGTTATTGGGTGGCGCATTTACAAGGTGGGTGGCGCATTTACATTGTAGATGTCTATGGGCTCCAGTAACCACTTAACACCAGGTGGCCTGTGAGCTCGTCCACCGTTCTAGGCAAAAAAAAAAAATTATAAGATACATAAGATATGGAACATTCTAAAAGCTGTTAAGCAATAATAATAGACTTAATTGCGTTTTCTGTACAATATTAAGATATAAATAATTCAATTAGTACATTATATCATATTTATACAAATTTATTATATTAGATATTTTCAATCTTTTTATTTTCTATTTTTCTTTATAAAGCACTACTTTTTGGTTAAATAGAAAGCTTAACAACTACTTGAGGTTTTTTTATTTCATTTAAAAATACAATACTAACTATGATTTTCTACCAAATCAATTGTAATTTTATTATAGAACTAGGTTTATATCCGCAGTAATGCCTGTGTAAACTTAATAATCCATGGACGATGCCCCGTTTTCCTAAGTGGGAAATTCTTTCCCAGGCTTCAAACTATTTCCATACCGAATTATATCCGAATCGCTTCAATGATTTGAAAGTAAAAGCGTAACAGTGAAACGTACAGACGCGTCAAATTATATTATTTGTATTTGTAATGAAATGTAAATAAAGAATTAAAACAATCGTTGAATAAAAATTTTTTTTTTACAAATTCATGTAAAAAATAAATTCCACTCGCCTTAGAACTAAAAATTGTCATGGAATGCTAACAAGATGTAGCTTTGAAATTTATCTCAAAAAGTATTTATGTACGCACCTAGTTAAATTAACTTTTTTTTTTTTTGTTGCCTGGCTATGTGGACGAGCTCACAGCCCACCTAGTGTTAAGTGGTTACTGGAACCCATAGACATCTACAACGTAAATGCGCCACACACCTTGAGATATAAGTTCTAAGGTCTCAGTATAGTTACAACGGCTGCCCCACCCTTCAAACCAAAACGCATTACTGCTTCACGGCAGAAATAGGTGGGGTGGTGGTAACCACCCGTGCGGACTCACAAGAGGTCCTACCACCAGTAATAAATCTTTTAACAGAATGGTACATTATTTACATTGTTTGAAATCAAAGTGTGAATAATATAAGTAAAGCTGCAAGCTTAACTTAAGCCGCAATCTTAAGTCTAAGCAGAATTCACACTTAAAACATACAAAACAAGTTTTAACTGGGCCACAAACCGCAACCTAATCCAATTTCACAAATGAAATTAATGTATATAATGTAATAAATTAAAATATATCAGTCCGCGATTTACGAAAATCTTTACTAATTATGTTTTCCTTTCCCTATTTAAGTCATTAAAATGATTGTTTGTTCAACATAACATTTTTTTTATTGTTTAGATGGGTGGGCGAGCTCACAGCCCATCTGGTGTTAAGTGGTCACGACTGGAGCCCATAGACATCAACAATGTAAATGCGCCACCCACCTTGAGATATAAGTTCTAAGGTCTCAGTATAGTTACAACGGCTACGCCACCCTTCAAGCCGAAACGCATTACTGCTTCACGGCAGAAATAGGCGGGGTGGTGGTACCTTCCCGTGCGGATACACAAAACCTCTTACCACCAGTAATTACGCAAATTTTAATTTTGCTGGTTTGATTTTTATTACATGGTGTTATTCCTTCACCATGAAAAGCAATGCTATCTATTAGTAAATTTATGTGCATAATATTTTTTATTTAGTTACGATAAAACACGACGTCATTGTTCCTCTAAAATTCTTTATGCCTTTTATTTCTAAGTGTTGCTGCTAGAACATGAGTCTTTACGGTCAATGATACAAAATCTAATATTGAGTAGTTTAGCGTTCTAGTCAAATTGCAGCACCCTTAAATTAGAGTTTCACAATTGAAAGAGTGTGTGAAGAAGTGCTCTGAGGAATTGTTCGAGATGATACCGGCATCTTGTTTTTACCATCGCACCGCCCGCCACCGGAGTAGAGTTCATCCATACTACCTGGATCCACTACGGTCATCCACAGTGCGTTTCCAGAGCTTTTTTGCCACGTACCATCCGGCTATGGAATGAGCTCCCCTCCACGGTGTTTCCCGAGCGCTACGACATGTCCTTCTTCAAACGAGGCTTGTGGAGATTATTAAGCGGTAGGCAGCGGCTTGACTCTGCCCCTGGCACTGCTGAAGTCCATGGGCGACGGTAACCACTCACCATCAGGTGGGCCGTATGCTTGTCTGTCTACAAGGGCAATAAAAAATAAATAAAAAATAAATGCTTTTATGGTGTGTACGTTGTAAACGCAGGATCATAGTTTGCCAGGAGACAAATGATGAATCGATCTGATAGACATTACAAAATACGTCTACACCCTTCAAGTCGCAACGCACAACCGCTTCCTGAAAATAAATAAAGTCTCGAAATGTAACAGGTGATGTGAATTAAACGGAGATGTCTATTTACATTAATTAAGAGCATCCGGCTCATGCGGGCTTACGGTATTCACGGTAAGGACACGATATTTGCTACACAGTTTGTTGTTTAGCCTTTTTTTTTGTCAGGAGGAAATCACCGGACTTCCGCCCTCCACTGGGGATGGAGGCCGGGGCATGTCGGAGTTGAACCGACTAAAACTTCCTGTCGCTCAACAACCAGCATCCAAACCTTGCATGAGACAAATCTTATGAAAAAGAAAAAGGGGAAAAGTGAAGCGTTTAGTGCGGACCACATCTCTCCCATCACCCTCCCCCTCGGGACGCCGGACTGGCGGTCGTCGGCGCCACGGCCACCAGCCCTCTCGGTCGGCAGGCTAACCGAAGCCCGCCTAGATTCTTGTTTAGGCTAACGAGTTTTGCTCTTGTTAGTTCGAAAAGCTGGAGGAGGCCTATACTCGGAGTGGGGTTCCAATAACGGAACAAGTTTAATATTTGTAATTTTTAAGAAAAATCTTTTTGTGAGGTAGCTGGAAATAAAAAGGGTTTATTATTTATTTATCTATTTATTAGCTCGAAAAATAACGTGCTTGTGTTTACACAGCACAAGCTAACAAAACCGTTCTAACATTCGGATGTTAATGTGAAAGATAATTAGAATTCAATTCAATTCATTTCGGTTTGAAAGGTGGGGCAGCCGTTGTAACTATACTGAGACCTTAGACCTTATATCTCAAGGTGGGTGGCGCATTAACGTTGTAGATGTCTAAGGGCTCCGGTAACCACTTAACTTAAACGTAACCTTAATAAAATTAAAATAAAAATATATTTAAGAAAATCGTCGCTCATCTTACTTCCGCTGAGAATATAGTCATCTTGCAAAGTATTGATATCGATTTCCCACACGTTTTCAGACATAACTCAACGGGGCGAACACGATATTCAAGAGGTGTGTGAAGTAATCGAATATGACTTATTACGAATGAAAATGTTTATTCACGAATAAATATAAATGATAGTACCTTCCAAGAATAACAAGAATATATTTTATATATTTCACTATAGCAAACGATAGACGTTACATATGTTTATATTTTATTAGCTATGAAAGATTTTAGTGCCGAAAACGCTTGAGGGGGCGTTACACAAAATAAGCCGAATTCGATTATACATCACGTAGGTGCGTGTTGAATATTCGCTTTCACCGTTCAATACCGAATATGGATGCGATAACGCGAGATCCTCCCTCGTATTATAAATTCGGGTAAAGATGTAAGAAGTCCTCGTCACAAAGTTTTGCAAACATGTCTTACAATAACTATAGCGTTCTTGAACATATCTTATACCTTTAAACGAGCAATTCTTGTATATATATAATCTGAATCTCGGAAACGGCTCCAAAGATTTTCATAAAATTTATTATACAGGGGATTTCGGGGGCGATAAATCGATCTAGCTACGATTTATTTTCAGAAAATGTTGTTTTTTATTTATTTATTTATTTATTTATTTATTTGGGAAACAAACAGTACAATACAAAACATACAATATTTAAAAAAAAAATTAGCTAAAACAATAACCAAATATGTTTCCACAATCAAAATCACATATAAGTAGACAGTGAACAAGAAGAACAAGAAGAATTTATTCGTGTTTTCAATAATCAAATCTTCCCGACATTTATTGGCGAATAATAATACTATTTTACTTAACTGAGGGCAACTAACCGCTTTATAGAAACAACAAGATGGCGTTATCAAAAAAAAACCGAACAAAGCTCGGTCATCATCTAGTATCTATTATACATACAACTGTCTTCTATACTTACAACTAAATAACATGCTGTGTAATCATATTTATAAATTTTGTGGGCATAGTAAAGATTATATTTATACCTACTTTTAATTTAAATTGGTACCTGATCTATGCTTTGCGGACTTTTACTGGTCGTCATGACTGAAACTATATCAATAATGGTTCGATTTATTTTGTTTGGTTCTTAAAATGGTTGGCAGCGTTACTCAGAACTTAATGACTAGCTGCAGAAAAGTCTAGAAATATTTATAGACAAAAACAGACGGTAGTTTGCACGATATTCAAATGTCATCGCACACCAGTCGTACACGACCACAAAAGCTGTAAAGTATTTGAAACTTCGAAAATAATATAATACTAGTGGTCCCGCAGTAGTCGAAATTCGACTATAATTAATTGAAATTATACGTTTGGACATTATGATGGTTCTATTGTCAAAGACTACTATACTTCTATAGTCACAGATTTAGCCATGACTACACTAAAGGCGAATATTAATAAAGATAAACAATATCAACCAATTCTCAATTTGACCACAGACTTTAAGCAATAACAAAAGTTTGACAATAACAAAGAGTCTATGTGTGTGTGTCAAATACATGGTAGTGTGTGTAATGTTTTATTTATTGGAGTTTACTCCTTTAGAATCGATTTACATATATAGGCCCGGGGTATGAAAATTATGGGGACCAAAATCGTACTAGCATGTCACACGAAATGCGTTATGCGCCTGATTGGCTCCTGATTGCGTGATGCGTGCGCGCGCCAATCAGGAGCCAACGCGCGGCCGCGTTATCGCAGGTGACGCCGGGCTGCTGCGCCGGCAGTCCGCCACAAAGCCTCGTACTGATCGCGCGTTTCTCTCATTATTGTATTTTCATATATTTGTTAGTCGTTTGTTTTGTGTCTCGTTAATTTGTTAATAATCTGTAGTGTATCGTGTTGTCGTAATATAGAACTATTTCTCGTATTGTTTCGTTTAATTTTTTATATCCAGTAAACTCCAGTCGTGCGTCGGAGCGGACACACACACTTTTTTAGTTAAATGTGTTTTTAATGCAAAATTTAAAAAAAAAATTAGCATTCTGCACTTCTTCTGTATATTCTCTATAAGTGTAGGAAATTTCATACTAATCTAGTGGTAGGACCTTTACTGGTGGTAGGACCTCTTGGGAGTCCGCACGGGTAGGTACCACCACCCCCCGCCTATTTCCGCCGTGAAGCAGCAATGCGTTTCGGTTCGAAGGATGGAGTAGCCGTTGTAACTATACTCGAGACCTTAGAACTTGTATCTCGAGATGGGTGGCGCATTTACGTTATAGATGTCTATGGGCTCCAGTAATCACTTAACACCAGGTGGGCTGTGAGCTCGTCCATCCATTTAAGCAATAAAAAAAAATTAAAAAAAAAACCGTCCGCGCAATTTTCGTAAAAAGGGGTACAAAGTTTTTGCTTCACGTATTAATATATAGATAATGACAAGGCAATAACAAAAGCAAGATTAAACCGTAGTGAAAATAGTGATTGCGTGTACACACTTTGCCGTATCATCAAAATGCATATCGCAATCTCTAAGCATTGTACTACTTACTGCCTTCAAATAAATCACACTCATCCCGCACTTCACACACCAATCTACACAAATTGCCAATAAACATCATATTGAGAGGTGAAAAGCTATTTGGTTTAAGCTACATTTTTGCAACTGTACAGGAGCTCCATTTAAAAATTGGAAAAATATCGTAAAAGTAAAAAAAAAACTTGTTTAGCTATTCGAATGGAATAATCTTAATTGAAATTCAATTAAAAACATAGAACTGCTGATGCTGATACCAAATAAAGATCTCTTTTATCTTTATTAACAATCTTAATTCATATTTAGGTACATTCTATTAATTAAAAATTTCTAAGCATTAGACATCGGTAAAGATTGTTTGTCTTTCGCATAAGCCTCCTCCAAATCCTGCCATAAGTCTTGGTCGTGGCATTTCCTCTTCCACATAGAGCCTGCAAATGCCTTTATATCGTCCACCCACCTTTGGTACGGTCGTCCTTTCAATCTTTTCCCCTCTCGATGGTACCACTCAGTTTTTTTTAATTTTTTTTATTGCTTAGATGGGTGGACGAGCTCACAGCCCACCTGATGTTAAGTGGTTACTGGAGCCCATAGACATCTACAACGTAGATGCGCCACCCACCTTGAGATACAAGTTCTAAAGTCTCAGTATAGTTACAACGGCTACCCCACCCTTCAAACCGAAACGCATGAACATGAACATTTGTTGAGTACATATTTCATTAGAAAAATTGGTACCCGCCTGCGGGATTCGAACACCGGTGCATCGCTTCAACACGAATGTACCGGACGTCTTATCCTTTAGGCCACGACGACTTAAACTCAGTTACTAATTTAGCCCATACCTACCAAATAAAACGCACCTTTAATTACAAATAAAAATAAATGTCACGTGTTAAGCGGATTGTCTCGCCTTTCACCCCTCGATTTTTTTTATTGCCCTTGTAGGCAGACGAGCGTACGGCCCACCTAATGGTGAGTGGTTACCGTCGCCCATGGACTTCAGCAATCAAAATATGTATGTGTTTGATACAAATTCGTCACTTGCACTGCTATGTTTGTCATTCCGGTTAATAAGTTTCAAAAAGAAATACACGCCTATTGATTCGGTACCAACGTGACCCATAAATAATATTAGAACAACAATAGATGAACTATCCCGGCCGACAACACCTGTAATAAATTATTTAACTCGAAAGCCACTGGTAGAAACCACAGTTTAGTTTATGGAACGATTAGATTTGACCCTAGTGCGTGCAATACAAATATACAAAATTAATTCAAGCCAATTATTGATTGAATACCTTTTTTATGCTAACCCGCAAAATTATAATTTGCGTAATTACTGGTGGTAGGACCTCTTGTGAGTCCGCACGTGTAGGTACCACCACTCTGCCTATTTCTGTCTTCCGTGAAGCAGTAATGCGTTTCGGCTTGAAGGGTGGGGCAGCCGTTGTAACTATACTGAGACCTTAGAACTTATATCTCAAGGTGGGTAGCGCATTTGCGTTCTAAATGTCTATAGGCTCTAGTAACCACTTAACACCAGGTGGGCTGTGAGCTCGTCCACCCGTAAAAAGGCGACGTTGAATTTCGTTGATTTTGTTTCTCGCTTTACTTTAAAATTTACCATTCCTCAAAGTGCTTGTGCGTTTTTGTAAATTGCTAATAATTTTTGTTTTTAAATTACATAAAAGACTTCTTCTTAATTCGTATTACGATACCCCCCCCCAATTCTCCACAATCAAGGCCATTCCGCTGCACTTAAAGTCCCTTATATGAATTCCATTAAGATCTTGTTTTGATCTGTAAAATCTCAAAAGAATTATTTTTGCACTTATCATTATAATAATAAAAAAATACAGGGCATAACCCTCTAATACCAGCTTAGGTAGGAAAAAAAGTTCCAGGTTTATTTTTATTTTTTTCTATTGCTTAGATGTGTAGACGATCTCACAGTCCACCTGGTGTTAAGTGGTTACTAGAGTCCATAGACATCTACAACGTAAATGCGCCACACACCTTGAGATATAGTTCTCAGTCTCAGTATAGTCACAACGGCTGCCCCACCCTTCAAACCGAAACGCATTACTGCTTCACGGCAGAAATAGGCGGGGCGGTGGTACCCACCCGAGCGGACTCACAAGAGGTCCTACCACCAGGTAGCATTGTATTTTAACATTTCGAAAATGTTTGAGGTTTCAATTACATAATCGGCTTCCACAATATAATTCCGTCATTTTAGTCACTACCTCAGGCAAATAAGTGATTCCACTGTTTAAAATGCACTGTGTACAAACCCAAGGTTCAAACTATAATTCATACATAAGTACAAATCGCAACAACGGTAGGTTCGGATCGTCCCGAAAGGGCTGGACTAAGCCGTGTTTTAATGAAGCCCATAACCTTCAAAGATTCCAATTATATTCGTCATGACCGAGGATTTTGTATTAGCTTACCAACCTGTGTAAACTATACATTAGCTTTTCACAAATGGGCCCGATAAAAATGCTCTTTTAAATTACATACTTCATCACTTAAACTTCCTATAATAATTTTATTTTGAAATCACCCTGTGTCCAATAATAGGAATAGTCATGTACCCTCTTTATTACTTTTTAATGTGGGTGAATAAGCTTTTGAAACACTTCTTATAAAATCATTACTAGTTACTGGAGCCCATGGACATCTGAACGTGAATTTCACCACCTCTATAAAACACGAAATCTCCATTGATCAATTTAATTAGTGTTTTAATATGGATATAATATATTTCGGACAGCAGTGAATCCGTAATATTAATACACTGAAATAAAATAATATTACAATAATCGGTTAAAACTGTCCACAATGATCACGAATCGACTTGTTACCCTCTCAGATCGAAGACATCGCGCTCAGGGGTGTGGAAGTTCTTGAAATATTTCATGCATTTCAAATTTTAGATTTACTTCAGAAGTATTGGAATAAATGCGATTCTCTCCAGTTCGGATTGTATTCTAAGAATAAAATATACATTTTTCTGTATACAGTGTGGTTTAATATAACTTCAGCTGTTTTTAAGTTCTGACTGGTGTTAGCGCTCACTTATTATAAGTCGATAGGGGTTGGTATTACAATCGAGACTTCGAGCTTGCCTTTGTGGGCTCCGATAGCTAAATTGATAAAAAGTGGATCATTAACTTGTCCATAATTTTACATGAGCAAAAGCATTTAGAGAAATATTTTTAAAATCATAGTTCTCATATTATTGTCTATACAAGATCTCAGTTTACAGTACTAAGGTCTCAGCTTTTACAGTACAGCGACTGCTCCACCCTTCAAACCGAAACGCATTACTGCTTCACGGCAGATATGAGCAAGGAGGTGATACCTACCCGTGCGACTCGCAAGACGTCCTACCACCAGTAATTACGTAAATTATAATAATTTTTGCGGCTTTGATTTTCTATTACACGATGTTACTCCTTCACCGCGGAAGGCAATCGCGTCATGATAATCGCCTTATCGCTGCCGCCGCTGACTACTCCCCGAATCCTGATCATGCAGGATCCAGTCACTGTCGACTCCCTAGACACGTCCTTACGGATCCATCAGATCCAATACCCTTTGCATTAGACGTCTTCAGCTCTAACACTAGGAGGCTTAGAAACCCCGGTAACCGTACTCTTCGACTTCCACAAAGAGGTCGACGTGCAACCTAACCCATGCATGAGCCCGCTGAGTTTCTCACCGGATCTACTCAGTGGGTCGCGATTCCGATCCGGTAGTAGATTCATTCGCGAAGCAATTGCTCTTGAGTTGTTAGGTCTCCTTCGGAAGCGCTCGGACAGTTGTTAGCAAATCCCACCGCTCCTGACTGAGCCTTTGCTCGCCCACCTGTCCTGGTGAAACTGGAAAGGCCTCCGGGCTAACAGTAATATTTCAATCATAAAAAGAATCAAAAAACAAAACAAAAAAAAGTAAGGCAATTGTGATAATTTGTTAAGTACGTATTTCATTACAAATAAATATTGGTATCCGCCAGCGAGCTTCGAACACCGTTGCATCGCTTGATACGAATGCTCGGAGCGCCTTATCCATAAGGCCACTACGTTCATTCGTTCTTATGAAAATACAGGAATTGTAACATTCATTTCTCAACAAACTTTTGAAGTCTTAAAGAAAACAAAAGCCAGTTTTCATTATTCGCGTTCAAGTTTTCGGTTTTAGTCCCCCAAAACGCATCAGGGTGTTCAATCTAGGCACAACGACGCCTGCAGTACACAAAGCTAGTTTAAGCTAGTTTAGCTAGTTTAGAAATTCGATTACCTATTCGGGTCGTACGTGCCGTGCACCGCAACACAGTGCAGGGGCCATTATTATCCGATCAACATGTTACCGGGACCTATTTTGGGTGTATCGTGTTTGCGGTGAACCTATTATACGGGCCGGTAGTTTGGTTTAATTTTGTGTGAATGTATTTTTTTTATTTCTATGTAAACAATCTCGAAATTTCAGTCAATAATAATAATAAGTGAAAACAAATCGCGTAAGGTCTTTCGGCTCCAATTTAGGGTTCCCTGTGTTATGGTTAGCAGAGACGGCTAAACATATTTATGTGTTTAAATATATACGTATACAGATAATAAGAACTCAGACAAAAAGCAAACAAATCTGTTCATCACACAATGTTTGTCTGATGTAGGAATCGATCCCAACTTGCATAAGGCCCGTCATGAGGTGTTCGCTCACGCGGCCCGCACACAGATAGACACCCTCCAAATCCCGCTTTTGCAAATTATCCGTCGGAACTACATGGTTCGTGAGGAACGTTGACCTAAACGATCACCTGGGCCTTGAATCGATCCGAAAATATATGAAGTCAGCGTCGGAACGGTACTTCAATAAGGCTATGCGTCATAAAAACCGCCTTATCGTTGCCGCCGCTGACTACTTCCCGAATCCTGATTACGTAGGAGCCAGTCACCGTCGATGCCCTAGACACGTCCTTAAGGATCCATCAGGTTCAATAACTTTTGCATTAGACGCCTTCAGCTCTAACACTAGGAGCAGGCTTAGGGACCCCGGTAGCCGTGCCACCTAACCCATACATCAGTCCGCTAAGTTTCTCAGCGGATCTTCTCAGCGTGTCGTGATTCCGATCTAGTAGTAGATGCATTCGCGAAGCAACTGCTCTTGAGTTGTTAGGTCTCCTTCGAAGGAGCTTGGGCAGCTGTTAGCAAATCCCATCCCTCCTGGCTGAGCCTTTGTTCGCCCACCTGTCCTGGTGAAACTGGAAAGGCCTCAGGGCCACAATTAATACTTCAAACATAAAAAAACTCTCTCTTTATCAATCTCATAACTCAGTCCCTTCAGTGTTCGTATCACCTGTACGCTGACGACCTACAGCTGTACTCGCAGGCTACTGTGCACTGTGTGTCTGAAGCGGTTCGCAGAGTGAATGGGGATCTGGAGGCTATATGCGATTGGTCTGGTAGGTTTGGTTTGACGGTCAATCCAACCAAATGTCAGGCGATTATTATTGGTAGTCCCCGTTTGTTGGGACGATTAGATTTTAGCTCACTCCCACCCGTAACTTATAATGGAGCAATTATACCTCTGAGCCCATCAGTCAAAAACCTTGGACTGTATATGGATTCTAGACTTGACTGGGCGGTACAGGTGTTGAATGTTAGTCGAAAGGTTACTGGATCTCTGCGTGCCCTTTATCGGTTCAAGAACTTTCTCCCTTTCAAGATAAAGTTGATGCTTGTTCAAGCTTTAATCCTGCCCATAATTGACTATGGCGATGTATGCTATCTTGACCTGAATGCAGACCTTTTGAACAAACTCGACCGCCTTCTCAACAACTGCATTCGTTTCATTTTTAATCTTCGCAAGTATGACCACGTGTCTACTTACCGCTCCGAAATAAATTTTCTTCCTATACGCGAGCGCCGCAATCTACATGCTCTTACTGCGCTTCATTCTATACTAACATGCCCAACTCCTCCCTCCTATCTGACTCAGTACTTTAAATATTTACATTCTTCGCACGATAAGGACTTGCGTTCCTCTAATAATTTACTCCTTCACTGTCCCACGCACAACTCTAGTTTGGTCCGTTCGTCTTTCGTAGTTCAATCTGTTCAACTTTGGAATTCACTTCCTCTTAATGTTAGGATGATCACTGATCGCCTAACTTTCAAAATAAAGGTACGCCAACTTTTTCTGGAGAAACTTAAAAACTTAACAATTTGACCTGCAATTTGTGTTCTGTGCAATATACTATTTTCTTGTACTATATATGTATGTATGTGTGGTTCTATTTCTTTGTTATATTTTTGTTTAAGTGTGTATATGAATATGTATGTGAATATATGAGTATATGATAGAGATTATATATAGATATATGTGTAAATTTTATATTATTATCATGATATAAAATTGTGTACGTTGTTTGTGTGATTATATATAAATATATATATATACCGTGTATGTGTTTGTATATTGTATAATGTAGTTTGGTTGTTTCACATTAAGTTATGCACCTACCACAGGATTCTCTACACCACCCTTGGTTGACTGGTAGAGAATGCCTCAGGCATTAAGTCCGCCATTGTACTTATGTGCATTAAGTTGAATAAATAAATAAATAAAAAAAACCCACGACCCTCGGCGCAACAATCACAGCCGCTAACTACTGCGTCAACGAGTCAGTCAATGCTTTAATGTTTTTTTAATGAAAACATTAGGATCCGGTGTGTCTGTATATTAAAAAAATTAAAATAAAAATAGTACTAAAGAAGAGTGATAGAAAATAAACAAGTGATTTTTAAGGTTATTTTATGTTTGTTTGTTCGCGCATGTGTAAGCAATATTGAATCGATTTTAATGTAGTTTACACAAGTAGACAGAGTTTAGTTTATATAGAACAGAATATTTGGCTTTGTATCATTGAAATGTTTAATCATCATTGTATCATAGAGAATCGCTTAATTCAAAAATAAAAAGTAAAGTAACTATATCCGCCTGTTCAATTTTATGCCCAAACCACCGGTTTTGATGAAATTCAATAACAAAATAAGTATTTTGAAGCCTGGAAAATAATACAGACCTTATACCTTTCATCCCACTACGTACAAAACTAAGCTCCAAATCCAATCGATAGTCACTATTGTTACCGGAAATACCACAAAACACTACTTTTTTAGTGCGAAAGCAACTACATGCCTAATTAACGTGCACTGGTCTTATTTATGTCACAAAATAATCATGCATATCGATTTGAATAAGGCAGTCATTATTTTCATGATTTTGTAATTTTAATTCGACCTCATAAATACGTCAAAGTCAAAGAGTATATTCATCTTGTTTGTATGGGCTTTTACGCTGAACACGGATCTCTCACAACGCTATTTCAAATGTATGTAGTGTAACTCCACGCAAATTAAGCTTCAGGCAGAAAGCTAATCTTTATACATAAAAATCGATGTGTGTATGCTCTTTATAGGCTGGACCGATTTCAGGAAATGAACTCAGCTTAGAGTGTCATCTTGTGAAGTTTATTAATGATGGGCCTCAATGTCAAATCGAAATCGAAGAATTAAGCCCCGTTTTTACTATTTTAGAAGTATAGAAAGTGAGGAATTACCGGTAATTAACTTAATCTATTGGTTACCTTTGTATTTTTTAACCAATGATGTAGACCAATGAATTCCAAAGTAAACATACTTTCAAATAGCATTTATCGTAATTTATATACAACTAGCGACCCGCCCTCGCTTCGCTTCGCTTCGGAAACTGTAATTTATAATTGATTTCTCCACTATTTAATGGATGTTATTATACAATTGAATATATGTCAGAATGGGATAGAGAGAAGTGTTTTGGGGGTAAGAAGAAAGGATAAAATAGAACTAAAAAAGATCAAAGGAGAGACTAAATTTGGAAAAGTTCAATCAATATGCAGAAAATTAAAATGGCGCTGGACGGGACATATTATTATGATGAGAGAAAAGAAAGAGAAATGGACCAGAATAATAACGGAATGGTTCCCTAGAGAAAACAGAAGAACTAGAGGAAGACAGCCAAAGCGATGGGAAGAGGACTTGAAGCAAGTAGCTGGGCCAGAATGGTTATGTACAGCAAAGGACAGAAGCAAATGGAAATCCTTAGAGGAGGCCTTTGTCGAAAGACAACCTGTTTAGAGGAGAGATAAGCCGAATGCCGAGATATGTTTTAGTATAAGTTAATTTTATTTATAGTTTTCTTACCTCTATTTTTAACATTTTATATTTAGTTAAATAAGTTAAACTCTAACAGCAATAAAGGCTTATTTATTTATTATTTATTTATTATACATATAAACCTTCCTCTTCAATCACTCTATTTATTAAAAAAAACCGCATCAAAATCCATTACGTAGCTTTAAAGATTTAAGCATCTCGCCCACCTGTCCTGGTGAAACTGGAAAGGCCTCCGGGCCACCAGTAATCCTTCAATCATAAAAAAAAAAAAAAAATAAGCATACATAGGGACAGACAGATATAGGGACAGAGAAAGTGGCTTTGTTTGATACTATGTAATGATGAAACTCTTAAATGTCTGATATATTTCCATTATATTTATTACTATCGTTTCCCATTCAAAGGCAAAACAAGTTCGCTCTATAAAGATTTACACACCACGCGTGAATCGCAACTAAATGTAAACGAATGGTCAAATAAACAGGAGTCGTTTCGACGAGAATAAAAATATTTTTATTTGGACATCGGCCTCAATAAGTACTTCTAATGGTCTATTACTGTCTTCGGGTGGGACAAGGGTCTTCGATGGAGACGCGGTTCCATTGCCGGCGTAATTCTAAACAACAAAAAAATAAACTCTGAAATAGGGCATTTATTCAAATTTTATTGCACCTCCAGGAAAAATGTGCCTACATAAATTTTGTTGGAGAAATACGAGGGTAATGCATGACGTGAAGTTCTTGATAAGAAAATTAAGAAATGACTTGTACTTTTGTTGAATTACATAGACGTGAAGGGATCATGATGTCGCAATCTATCTGGTGTATTAATGGATAACATATCCATCACTATGTCTGCTTTCCCGTTATGGGAAATAGTCGTGAATATATTGTTTTATGATAGTTATTATGTAAACCATTACTATGAACACGATCGATATTTTCTGTCAGGGGGCAACGAAGTGCTGTAATTATCATTTCGTGGAAAATTGTTAATTATCGGAAAACTTTAGCTTTTGTTTTAAATTAATTATGCCTTTTTAAATTTATATTTACACATCGCCTGCTCTAAGATAAACTGCCTGCTCTAAGATAAATCATAATTTTGTAATAAGTACTTTTAAGATTTTTTTATAATGTTCTCACGGGTCGTAGACTCAAGTGGTGTATGACGTCTTGTGAGTCTGCACGGGTAGATACCACCACCCTGCCTATTTCTGCCGTGAAGCAGTAATACGTCTCGGTTTGAAGGACGGGGCAGCCGTTGTAACTATACTGAGACCTTAGAACTTATATCTCAAGGTGGTTGGCGCATTTACGTTGTAGATGTGTATGGGCTCCAGTAACCACTTAACATCAGCTAGGCTGTGAGCTCGTCTACCCATCTAAGCAAAAAAAAAAGAACTTTAACTGACATTATACTAAAACTCCCCCAATTCAAACTCGAAGGCACGAGTGCTTCACTGCAGAATGTTGATATCTAACCATGCGAACTAACAACGCTTCTTAGCACTATTAATTACGACTTGCCTAATTCTGTTTCGGTAACCCTCCTGTGAATTACCCGCTCACCGCCTCCAACTAGACCGGAGTCCGCAAGTTTCGCAGACATTTTCGAGTGGACAAGTCAAGTGATAAGTTGGTAAATTGTAATCTTCTTTGAGAGCTGGAGCTCGGAGTGGCTCGCCCAGTTTCGACTTATCGGATGGCTGCTCGTTCGAGGTCCGCTTAATGGAAGAGAGGCTTCGAACTCGGCTGTTTCTAAAACTGTAGATTAAGTTAACGATCCAAGTTTGCGCGATTCGTAATTCAAACGTACATGTCGTGGATAACTACTTTTAGTAATATTAAGACGTTGTTTTGATTATTTTAAATGATCAAGTGTTGTTTTGATAAATATCACAAAAATGTAGGGTAGACTCCGTAACGACAGAGTATAAAATGGCGGTACGTGGACAGAGTCGTTTCTGTCGCCCAAAGCACGTCATCACGGATCCTCCAGATCTATTAACGGTGCTTTTAGGCACTACAAGCACCGGTCACCGTCCTCGTCGAACCCGTCGCTTGCGACGAAGGGCTCGACGAGTAAATTAACCCTCAGACACAGCCCACTGGGTTTCTCGCCGGATCTTCTCAGTGGGTCGCGTATCCGATCCGGTGGTAGATTCTGCGAAGCACGACTCTTGCTAGGGTTGGTGTTAGCAACGTCGTCAGGTTTGAGCCACGTGAGCTCACCTACTTGTTAAGGTTATGCTGGAATAACCTCTCAAGGCTACCAGCATAGGTAGGAAAAAAAAAGTCGTTTCATTCCGTGTCAGACAGTCATTCAGTCCGTGTCGGACGGTCGGTCCGTCTCAGTCAGTGAGTCTCAGGCAGTCAGTCAGTCGGTCTGTCGGTATGTTGGAACGAAACTGTCGGTTTACCCTGTCATTGTGACAGCTGTGTGTGTAGAGTTTCAATAATTATTATTCAATAAGTTTTATTGACTAAACTGAGTTCAATCGAATTCGAGTGATGACTGAAAATACCGCTCAGCCATATCTGTCGGCGCGCCGGCATATATACACAAGACGGATGTGTTTCCTTAAATAAGATGTAAAATTAAAACCGTCGATCTGACGACGATCGAAACGACTGGTCTTGCGAGGAATGTTCTGGATGATTGTAGAGATGTCAAATCGGCTATAAAAGCATTGCAGAAATGACACGAAGGCAGTTAGTAATCGGATCTACTCGAAGCGAAACGAAAGAAGTAAATTACGAATTGTAAGGTGTTCTAAATGCTTAATACAGTTTGATTTGTGCTCCGGTAAAAGTTTTAATTTTCCCGAGCCCCAGCGCGTAACAATAATAAGGCTATGCTCTGGCACAATCTGCTTGTCACTTTCATTTTATTGTGCCCCATGTAGACTATGTATGTATGTCTAATTGTATACATTTACAAGTTTATATATTGTTGAATTATTTTACTAATGACTCGAATTCCACATATATTATGTATGTGTATTAATTTGTACCTGCAACTGCTGTTTGGGGCCAGCGTCTAATAGGAATTTCTTTTACTGAGCGAGGGAAATTACTCTGTAGACCGACGGTCCAAGTTTTTTTTTCCCCAAACCAACTTCTAGTAACCTCAGGAGCTTCACCAAATGCTTAGGAGAGTTCATTAGGATCAGCCTGAAAGTCTTTGCTAAGTTCTGTCCGAGCAAGAGCAGTGCTTTGCTGAATCTACCATTGAATCAGAATCGCGACTCATTGAGAAGATCCAGCGAGAAACTCAGTGGGCTGTGTCTGCGGGCTAGATTGCGACCCCTCGCACCATCGAACGAAAACTGTGACCGGTGCTTGGAATATCTAAAAGCCGAGAGTGACTCGGGAGGATTCGAAGTGATGTGAGCCAAATCTTATTCTTCGAAACTTGCATATTGACAAACGTATCTTGAGAATATCTTTAGCTAGATTCAAGCATCTGTCAAATATCTTATGTTCCATGATTATCTTACGTTCAATGTTACCCTTTGTTATGCTTTTTTTTTCTCAGATGGGTGGACGAGCTCACAGCCCACCTGGTGTTAAGTGGTTAACGGAGCCCATAGACATCTACAACATAAATGCGCCACCCACCTTGGGATATAAGTTTTATTTTTATTTTTATTGCTTAGATGGGTGGACGAGCTCACAGTCCACCTGGTGTTAAGTGGTTACTGGAGCCCATAGACATCCACAACGTAAATGCGCCACCCCCCTTGAGATATAAGTTCCAAGGTCTCAAGTATAGTTACAAAGGCTACTCCACCCTCCAGACCGAAACGCATTACTGCTTCACGACAGAAACAGGCGGAGTGGTGGTACTTACCCGTGCGGACTCACAAGAGGTCCTACCACCAGTAAATAGCTGTATTTTCCATACTAATATATTGATATAAATGCGAAATAAGAGCTTGTTTGTCGCGCGTTTGCGTTTTAACTACTCGACCGTTGAGATTTTGCATACACGTTATTAGGGATACAGAAAATGACAAATTGCGTGAATGCGAATTGTTTGTACATTAAATCAAGCGAAGCGGTGTGTTAAATCTTGTTTTTAACTATACTGTTACGCCGGTTAGAGTAACGCCATCTATCGCCGAATAGTCGAAAGAATATCGAAGGACCTAGAAGCATCTAGTAAGCTCAAGAAGTACAACGTCATCTATTGACAGCTAGCGGAAACGGGTTCTAGAAAGGTGTGGAATATTCTCGATAATTCTAGGGATGATGTATCGGCTATAATAGAGTTGTAGGGATGGCTCGCAGTCAGTCAGTAATCGGAACTACTCGAAGCGAAACAACGAACGGATCACCTGAAGCGAAGCGGAATAAGCGAATTGAGAGTTTTAAAGTGTTTGTTGAGTGTTTTAAAGTAAGTGTTTTAAGTGTTGAATACAGTTTTTAAGTTGTGCTTTGGTGAAATTTTATTTATCCCGAACCCCAGCGCGTAACAATACAATTTGTAATTTCATTTCGACCTTATATTTCAACCTCAACTAATGTCAATACAGTGTCATACATCATTTACTTTAATTCAATTTTAGTAGAAATATTTATGTAGACAAAAACTTTCAACAATGTTCACCGAAGTGGATATTCGTAATAAATTAATCCCGCTTGGCCAAGATACCGATTAACTTTCCCTAACTATCCTATCAAGACCTAATTGAGTAACCAAGTAACAAGTTTGACTTGCTACCAAAGTATTTACGGATAGTTCTAGCACCGTTGAACTATTCACAATAAATTCGCTAGAGATAAATTTAACTATATGTATTTTATTACTAATTTTTTATTGATTTCTATTGGAAGTATTGATTTTACTTAGTAATATCAAGTAATTTTTTTATCACTAAAAATCGATAACCTAATGAAGTCAGATTGAAGAATTTTTGGGGAGTCTATATGGGTACGGGCCGCGTGCAAGAAAAACAAAGGTATAAATCATGGTCGGACGTATGCGAGTTTTGTAAAAAGTCACCTTATTATAAAAACATAGTGTACTCCGCATTCAGATTATGGGGATAATGAGGATATGAGCTGCCGAGAATGAACGCGGCAGTTTCAGTGCCTAGCTTAGTACTATATAGACGACAGCTCTTGGATTCATCCAAGATGGATTCCAGATACATGACCTACCCAGGTCGGCCTGGGTCAGCCCAGGGGTAACTATAATCGTTTAGGGCTGACAATAATTCCACTAACTAAAAAAAAGTCGAATAAACTGAAAGCAAAAATTACAATATATATTTTTTTTTTTTTTTTTATTGCTTAGATGGATGGACGAGCTCACAGCCCACCTGGTGTTAAGTGGTTACTGGAGCCCATAGACATCTACAACGTAAATGCGCCACCCACCTCGAGATATAAGTTCTAAGATCTCAGTATAGTTACAACGGCTACCCCACCCTTCGAACCGAAACGCATTACTGCTTCACGGCGGAAATAGGCGGGGTAGTGGTACCTACCCGTGCGGACTCCCAATTATTGGTTTCTAAACCAATTTATTAACGTACATTTTTATAGAAATCCAATGAGTTTGTTTTTTAAATTCGAATTCCGGTAAAACCACATCAAACGTGTAGCGTCAAATCCCTCGGGCTAACTCAACCAAAAGATTTTCCGATTTCACTTCAGAAATGCAGTTACCGTAAAACCTCTGAAAACTGAAAATCATAGTTTATACAACTAAATCCGCTCGAAGCCGTTACAGTAAAAGGCTAAGAGCCTCTCCGTCCACCGGTGAAATCGATTGTTCGACCCAACCACCGCTTGACACGAAAGGTGTGGGTCTAGTATTGGCATTACGGAAAATAAATTAGAGTTTTTTTTGCCATCCTAATCGCCATTAGCCTAGAAGGACTATTCTCATAATGAGTGCTGGGTGAGCTCACCGGACTCAGCCTGAGACACGCTGCCTAAAATCTGCTAACATTTTCCTTACCAAGAGCAATGCTTCGTTGAATCTTCATATCTTACCCAGGCGACGGGGCAACGCAAAGTCGCCGTCGTCCTAAACATGTCTTGTCAGATCCCTCGGACCCTCATTGGCTTGTGACACATTGTTCTCGCGTGACGACAGAGCTAGCAGTTCGAATAGTTCTGCTATTGACATTATCTCGTAAAACTGTCGTCCGTAAACCGACTTTTCACAACAATCCATTACTTTTTTCTTGACCAAATGTGTAGAAGAGCTCGCGGCGCGTAGCGTTAAGTAGTTACCAGAGTCAATAGGTACCAACAACGTCGTCACTTAGGATGAGGTAAGGGAGTTACCGCGGTTAACACTACAACCAGACGGCGCACCTCACCCCAAGGACGCCCGGCCGACAAAGCCTTCGAGGCGAATCAAAGGTTCTGAAATGTCGGCCGTCTCTGTACGGCAGCCCGTCGGGCCAGCGAAACAGTGCCGCTGGTGACCCGGAATACCCCGCTGGACCAGAACCAGTCTACCAAGTCGGGAGCTTGAGGCACTACGACATTTTTTTAAGCCATTCCATAACTTTTGCCGCGGGCTTTGAGCGCGACGACCGAATCAAGAAATTCTGTAACGAAAATAAAACCTAACAACCCCACTCCGCCGACCATGTAGCTCGCGTTCAACACATTCACACGTTGCGCTTGTCTAGTATTTGTGAATAAGCGCGCGGCGTTACGTCGCACTGCATGCGCATCATGAAAAGTCTGCCCATCTCTCTCTCGCGCGGTCTAGTGTGAAGGGAACAGTTAATGTTTTGCTTTTGTTAATATTTATAAATTATAGCGTAGTTTTATTTTATTATTGTTTTAATATTAAATTATTATTGTCTAATTTTAATTGCATAAGTTGAAAAAAAATGCTATGCAATAACTTTGCCGCGGCAGTCCCCGAACGCCATACGATTTTTTTGTTTTTTTTCTCATCATAGAAGGTAATCTGAGCGTACGTTGTACCATACAATGCAAACTCTTGTAATGTTTCATCCAGTTTTGTAAGCATCAGTCGGAATCTTATAACACTCCACAAGCGTGTTTTTAATTTCTGTTAGGAATTATCTTTTGTGTTGTGTTATTAGTCTGACCTACAATCTGTAGATGTAAAAAGCTGATACCTTTTTTTTTAAAACGCTATAACTCGGACAATACGAAAACGAACTAGCCAAAGCCGGAACAAGGATTTAATAAGCAATATTGACAGAATCTTAGACCATGAAACTAGTTTTGCTTGTAAAATTCCTGCATCTTTAGCTATATGAGTATAGTTTTGTGTCATTAATGTGGATAATGCTATAAATACATTCAAACGAAAAGCGACTCTATGAACACGACGTTTAAATTTTTATTAGTACTAACCATGTTTTAATTAAGCAACAATTGGTTTCATGTAAATAGTTCGCTAAGTCTTCACAGTGTTTTTACTTTACTTTTACTGGTGATAGGACCTTTTGTGAGTCCGTGCGGATAGATACCTTCACCCTGCCTATTTCTGCCTTGAAGCAGTAATGCGTTTCGGTTTGAATCATGGGGCAACCGCTGTAACTATACTTGAGACCTTAGATCTTATATCTCAAGGTGGGTGGCGCATTTACGTTGTAGTTGTCCACCCATCTAAGCAAAAAAAAAGTGTGAAGTTTGAGGGGTGGGACAGCCATGGTAATATAGGTATACAATTGAAACTTACACATCATGTATCAAGCCGCGCTGTGTTGTATATATGCTCCGGTGACCACTTAACACGAGGTGGGTCGTGAGCTCGTTCGCCCATCTGCGAAACAATTATAAAGAATAAAAATTTACCCACCATTTACTTTTCCGCGGGTAGCCTAAAAGGCTATTCCAGCAACGCCCCGACCGACGGATCAACTCACGGTCTCAACTTGAGAGAATTAGCTAACACTAGCCCTAGTAAGGGCAGTGATACGCATAATCTACCTCAAGATCGGAATCGCGACCCACTGAGAAAATCCGGCGAGAAACTTGGTGGGCTGTACGCATTATTATTATTACACATACTCTACAGTTAACATACATACTTGCACCTTAGCGTCTTGTCTATTCTTCAGCATAGTTCAGGTCTTTTCAATGCATATATAGGTGAAAAACTTTACGTATTTCCAGGAGTTAAGTGGTCACTGTGGCCCATGAACTTCACGACGTAAATGTCGCTACCGACCCTGGCATATGAAACGGAAAACTTCAAAGTATCTAAATTAGTTTGGAATGCACGGATATTAAGCGCCAGAAACCATAACCATATATCAATGAAGTAAAATCAGATTAATTGTAATCTCGTCGCCACATCTATTCAAAATAGGATTCTATGTTTATTTGTAAGTATTTACGAATTACTTAAGACCGATACACGAGTCTGGAAGCTTTCAAACTAATGCATTTCGTACTCTGTCAGCGGGCACGTGGTTCGAATTCGCTTTGGAATTCCTTTGAATATAACCCTTCGTAATATCAGTCCAATGAAATGTTTGAATCATGTTTTCCTATTGCAATGTCTTGTCTCTCGGCTTAGTCGACTATCGGCTTATGTTTATTATAAGTTTAGTATTATCAGCTTAGGTTCATGGTGCTGCATCAAAATTATGACCAACCTATAATTTTAACTTATAAACTAAAATTATTAGATAACTAAAAAAATATTATAGTAAACTACATATTAAAGTTCCCTACCACCAGTAAAAGTTTCGGCGGATTTTCTGCACCGTAATACAGCTATCAGGGCCAAATAAACGAAAAAATAATTCTTAATAGGATATGTTATAAATTTAAAAAAATAAATGTCGAAAAAGTATTTAACTATGCAATACTTTTGTAGTTTATCGGACGAACAGTTACGGAGATATCATTATGAGTCAGTGGTAGATTTTGTGGCTCGAACTGTAGGGCCAGAGCTATGTGAATTGTTTTATTTTATTACTTTAGTGTTTATTTAGGCTTACATTGTAATAATGTTAGCCTACTAACATTTACTACTGCATTTAGTATCAGTAAAAGGGCACAAGTGTCCGAAAATTAATCAAAGTCGCAGGAATTGGTTTCTTGGGGTCTTCCAAAAAAATCCACTGAAATCTGCGTACATTTTTACCATTTTACTGCGCTTTGATTTCATTTCATCTTGTTGCATTGCTTTTCATTTAATTGCATCTCAATTGTTTAAAATTTAAAATAATCCAGTCAACTTCCATAGTACTTTAGTTAAATGATTTTCTGATGTCATAAATTTACCTACATAATATTTTAAATAAACACTAACAAATCGGGGTTAACATTATTTATGATAATAATAATTAGAATTAGTCTAGCTATTCAAAGGGGGAACGCTGCCAGTATCTTCGGAACTTTGCCTAAAGAGACTCCTTTTTATAATATATTTATTATTATTATTTTTTCGGTTTTTAGTTTTAGGTTCATTGTTAGATTTGATTGTCTCATATATAATTATAATAATGTCACTATATTCAACATTAATAAATACTTCTACATCCAATCTATTGTCAATCGTTGAAGCACATGAGTGTTTGGAAATCTAAATTGAAACTTTCCATTGGGAAATTCAAGACGATATTTTACAAAGTGATCCACAAAACCAACTGCATTGCAGCTACCGAACGTACCCTATTTCACTATTCCTCAACCAAATATTAGAGGCATCCGGACTGAGTGAAGTCACGTAATTTTACTTTTCCATGGAAATCCAAAACCTAATCCTGAGCTGTTAAGGTGTATAATTCTGTAGACAGAGCTAGTAATGAAACTTGGTAAATTTTATGCTAAGATTCGTAAGGCGCGGTTAAGTGATACCCTTACGACTGTATTGGGCACTTTCCTTGGCACTAATTAGGTACTAGAGTATTAATTAAATGAAAGATTACTGTCTTCGATGTTTCTGGTTCATTCAATTTACAAGTTTGGTTAGAATCGCGTACATGTGTTTTGTTTATCTTGGATAAGAAGAAAATGAAAGAAAGAGAAAATACATCTGCATCGGTACAGTATATAGAAGACAATAGCATAGTTCTTTCATATACTTATATGTTCATGCAGTATACTTTTATACCGAGGTACAGAATTTTTACCGCATCTTCGTGTAAGCTTGAAACTATAGCAACTATGCAATTCTTATTGCCCTTATCTCACGTTGTGTGGGGTCAGCGCAGCATGTTCTCGTGGGGTTGGCGCCGCGAGTCTGGTTGTAGTATTGACCGTGTGAGCCCCCCTACTCTGACCGGGTATAAGAGCGCAGGGAAGTCGTTTAGTGAGGTAGGGCCTTAAAAATATCCTTGGGTCCACGGTTTGCAGTCGCGGACAAGTCCCACATACCACGCGCGTCCCCTAGGCACGGAGACCATGTAAGAGGTTCGGCCCAGGACCGAAAAAAAACGTGTTCTCGTATGATGCTGCACAGAGTTTGGCATAAATTTTACGACTAACCGCCAGCCTTACACTAACTCTCCTTTGGTCCTCTCCTGCCTATTTCTGCCGTGAAGTAGTAATGCGTTTCGGTTTGAAGGGTTGAGCAGCCGTTGTAACTAAATTGAGATCTTAGAACTTATATCTCAAGGTGGGTGACACATTTGCGTTGTAGATGTCCATGGGCTCCAGTAACCACTTAATAGCAGGTGGGCTGTGAGCTCGTCCACCCATCTAAGCAATAAAATATTTATATATATACCTAGGTATATATATCCAGTAGTATATCCATTGCAAAGTGCTACAGTGAAAAACTTTTTCTCTTTCTACTTTAGATGTATAATTTACTCCACTCGTTTCTTTTTCTACAATTTTCAATTTACAATTATAAACATTCAATTTCAATACAATTAAATTTAAAAAAAATTTGATTTCTAAATACTTAAAAGATAAAATTATCACACTTTATTCGTAAATTGGAAACTAATGAAAACATACTCTATCCTATCTACCTTCTGTATCAGGAGAATATAGCTTGATAGCATAAATAAAGTAATAGATCAAGCTGATTCATCAAAATTCAAAGTCATTAATCAATTAGTAAAAGATGTCATAAATTGATATAAAAAACTAGTGTTTATGGTGGCAAGTGAAAATCAATATGGACTTCGCTATTGTTGCTACGCAGATCGCATTGAAATCATTTAATTAACCAATCCTCTTTGACACTATTTCGTAACCTAGTCTAGTCTTTGTCGATTAGTACCGTGTGGCAATTCACTTATAAAGTTCAACACGTGTATGCCAAAGTTCCAGTATTCTAGATACTTACACGTCATCATTATTGAAAACTTCAAGTTGATTTAGAAAGTTTCTAAAATGAATGTCCTAGCTTTTGAATTTTAATGATCTAATTTCGGTACCCGTAAACAGGTATTGTGTCATTTATTTAGAAAGTGTTTGTATATAATATGAGTGCGATTTAGCTACATTTTTCTAAATTAAAAATTTTGATGTAGATATTATAGAAGAGTCATAATGTGTTCCTTTTGTCATCTAGACCGCTCATCAGATGTTGAGAGAATATTTGAAAATCCACCACAAACAAACCAAACAACATACGATATACATACGATAATACCCAAAATTTGCTCTTACAGCAGCATTTTTGGCTATCGATGATGGTGATGGTAGTTATAGAACAGCTGAGTACTGGAAATGATTAATCTCTGCGTGTCAAATATTTATATGACTCAAACAATAAATATAATGTTATTGACTTTGAAACTGTAGTAGCAATCAATCGATGCGATCATGACAGTACTCTAATTCCACAAGCAAATACCACTATTTTCAAGGAAACACGTAAGAAGGACCCAAAGCCAGTCAATGTTCGATTAAAACATTCTATGATGAAATCATATCAGCTCTACTTCCGAGACCCATAGTTTTTCAAGCTAATATATAATGATTTATTGCATAGACAACGTCATTACCAGCCCTTAAAGATTAATGGTCCGGGCCGACGTCGACTTGTGACGAAGGCAGCTGATTTGTCAAACCATAAGGTCACGCGGACCATTAGAAATTTCACGGTATTTATTATATGTCTAGATGACCAATATCGAACACTAGGGAGTTAATGCAAGGCCAGGTGGAGAACTTTAGTGTGCATTAAAATTATTATCCAATTAAATCTTCTACCTTTTTTCTTATTGTAGGTGGCGTTTTTAAGTTTTGAATTATGATGCCTGTGGAACCAGATAAACACTTAATAGAGATGAATCATGATCTCGTTTGCAAATTTTTAGAGAAACATAAAAAATCTTCTTCTGTCGATTTATTTTTATAATTTGACTGGTACGACTGGTTTTATAATTTGGTAGTACGACCAACTTTTTATAGTATAGATGGATCCAATATAATAGATTGGGATAAAATCATACTTTTTATTGAAGCCGAAGCCAGTGTCTAAGAAAATTAACGTTGCCTGTTAGTGAAGGCTCACAAAATACTCCGCCGCGAATACTGTGCACAGTATACTTATATATTGAAAATTGTTCTTTGTGAAACAATTGAGCTTCGTACGCTATTTTAATGAAATCATTGGGTTTATCTAAAACTAGCGACCCGCCCTCGCTTCGCTTCGGAAACATTAAAACACACAAAAAACAAAAAAAACAAAAAAAAAAGTAGCCTATGTTCATCAGGGACAATGTCGGCTTCTAATGGAAAAAGAATTTTTCAAATCGGTCCAGTAGTTTCGGAGCCTATTCGAAACAAACAAACAAACAAATCTTTGCTCTTTATAATATTAGTATAGATATTGAAAAGACAGACATAATTGGAGCAATTCATTTAAAAGTCACGATTCAGTCCCCAGAGAAATTTATATAAGAAATCGAGAATCTACTCCCTCTTCATTAGGAGTATTTGCGAATTGTTCTTTTGGCATTATTAAGCTCAATTATACTGTTCGAATTTTTTTGTGCTATGAATATCTTGTTTGTGTTACTGAAAGCCCAGTACATTGAATTCATAAACATTTTCACTTAGAAAACTGTGTCATCTAAGATTAGTTTCTCAAAGCTTTTCAAATAATAGGCAAGATGTAAAGTTTTCAGAATGAGCATTCGGCTTTCACAAATTCACTAAATACGTTAATTTTAATAAAAGTCTTAGATTTAACTATTACTTTTTTTATTGCCTAGGTGTGTAGACGAGCTCACAGCCCACCTGGTGTTAAGTGGTTACTGGAAGCCATAGACATCTACAATGTAAATGCGCCACACACCATGAGATATAAGTTCTAAGGTCTCAGTATAGTTACAACGGCTGCCCCACCCTTCAAACCGAAACGCATTACTGCTTCAAGGCAGAAATAGGCAGGGCGGTGGTACCTACCTGCGCGGACTCACAAGAGGTCCTACCACCAGTAAGAAATTAATTAGAAGAATTACTGTCATCTTCACACAATAAATAAGTTACTATTTTTAAAAGTCTTAGATTTAACTATTACTGTCATCTTCAATGGAACAGCTCACGATTTATTTGGAATTGATTTTATTAAATTTGTGCCAACAACCTAATTATTGCAAAAAAGAAGAATCTATTCATTCCTTAAATTCTCTCCCATTCACATTTTGCTTGTGTCTTAAATAATGCTGCAATTTGAAAATATCGCAAATATGAGAAAAACACTCCAAAAATATTGTTATTACCATAAAATATATTTCGAATCCAACAAAGCGTTTCAAAAGATACAATCCTGCAACCTAATCACAATACATTAGGCGTCCCATCTTGAAAGCATTTTCTTCATAACAAATAAATCGTTCTGAAACAGTACAACATAAATAATATAAATCGTTTTAAGCAGATAAGGTGTCATCTATTATTCTCTGTTACGAACGCCAGATTTGGAACTTCAGAAGTTTACAAGTAGGCTTGAGAGAGAGCTAGCGGAGTGTCTCACAAAAATAATACCCGCAATAAATTTTATATTAAAATGAATGTTGCTCTTAGTTCTTATTTAGCAAATCGATTATTAGAATTATTTTAATATTCGCATTTATGTAAAATACAACTAAAAATTACTTTTTTTTTGTAAAATACAACTAAAAATTACTTTTTTTTTGTAAAATACAACTAAACATTTATTTTTTTATTGCTTAGTTGAGTAGTCCATCTGGTGTTAAATGGTTACCGGAGCCCATAGACATCTACAAACGTAAATGTCGCCTCGAGACATGAGTTCTAAGGAGTCAATTTTTACAGTACAACGGCTGCTCCATCTTTCCAACCAAAATGCATTGCAACTTCACGGCAGAAATAGGCAGGGTGGTGGTACCTAACACAAGACGTCCTACCAGCAGACGTCATTACACAAATTATAATTTTGAAAATTCAAAAGTGTATTGATATTTCAAAGAAGGCACTCGTCTATGATGGACATACAACTATTTTATTATGCTTCTACTGTACGTAACAGATATTTTTTCTCCTTTTTTTAATGCCATTGTAGACAGACGACATCAATAGACTATATATTAAGCTGTAGGTATTATATTTTAAAGTTGTAGGTATATGCAAAACACAAAACAGCGCACGTTATGTGATTAGACACCCTCGTTCACGAATATCACCAATACGAGTAGCACATTCAAGTCTCTGCTTGCCGATTTATCCATGATCAATTTCAATACGCTTTTATTAGCTTCATACGTACTAGTATGTAACGGAATATTTGAACATGATTTTGACCCCCTTAAATACGTCGGATTAACTCAAAATTTTAACTCAAGTTATGAAGAACCGATGACAATTCAATATTTTAAGCAGTTTGATTCGTTATTCTTATTAGGATAATCAGGATTAGCGATTTTTTTGTTTTCCTGAGGCCCGGAGTGTCTGCGTCAAGACCAAGAATGGAAACTACCAGGCGCACCGATCACCTATTTCTCGGATAAGTTACCGATTGATTCAGATGAAATTTTTAAACAAATGAAAAAATTGTAATTCAACTAAAAAACGAAAAAAAATTTTTTTACAATAAATTAATTTTTTTCTTACACTATTCAATACTAATAGTATTCAATAATAATTTAATTCAAATTTATTAAAATTTATTTTCTATTTTTAGTTGGATTTTCTATAAAAGCGTATTTTTTTAGTTTCTTTAAACTATTATTTATTTAAAAATACTTTTGACGAGATTGGGTATACTTTATCTGTTATGTTTCATTGGGAGTGCTCTGAGGAATTGTTCGAGATGATACCGGCATCTCGTTTTTAACATCGCACCGCCCGCCACTGGAGTAGAGTTCATCCATACTACCTGGAGCCACTGCGGTCATCCACAGTGCGTTTCCAGAGTTCTTTTTTGCCACGTACCATCCGGCTATGGAATAAGCTCCCCTCCATGGTTTCCCGAACGCTATGACATGTCCTTCTTCAAACAAGGCTTGTGGAGAGTATTAAGCGCTAGGCAGCGGCTTGGCTCTGCCCCTGGCATTGCTGAAGTCCATGGGTGACGGTAACCACTCACCATCAGGTGGGCCGTATGCTCGTCTGCCTATATGGGCAATAAAAAAAACCTGATTGCGTATTGTGGCGCAGTCAGTACACTCATCAAACTACAACATAAACTTTTCTAAAAGAAATCGAAACGTTTGTTTCTGTCCACTTAATGACAGATTTGACGTACTTTGTGTATAAGAAGATTGACTACAAAACGAAACCCGTATACAAATATAAATATTTCGTTTGGCTAACATTGAAAACGGTCCGACGAATACAAGGGAAAGGTATGTATAAGAAAAAAATCTGAGAGTCGGATCAAGTGTGTCCTTTTCTTTATTCTCGTGTTCTGGTTTTGTGTTTTCAAGTTAATAGCTTAAAGCGTTTTTTTATTATTATTTTTTATTATAAATTCCCTATTTGATTTTCCCGAGTCGTAGACGCAATTAAAACTACATATACGATTTAATCCACGGAACCTTTTTAATCTATTCCGTGATTTAATCTAAAGTTTTTTATTCACATCGCAATAGTATTTTTTTTATTGCCTTCGTAGGCAGACGAGCTTACGGCCCACCTGATTGTGAGTGGTTACCGTCGCCCATGGACTTCAGCAATGCCAGGGGCAGAGCAAAGCCGCTGCCTACCGTTCATTTTTTACCGTTATTTCAGACGTTTCGTATAATTTACAACTTTAGAAACCTATAGATAGTCTAACCTAGATATAAGTTCTAAGGTCTAAGGTGTAACTAAGCTTGAGACCTTAGAACTTATATATCAAGGTGGGTGGCGCATTTGCGTTGTGGATGTCTATGGGCTCCAGTAACCACTTAACACCAGGTGGGCTGTGAGCTCGTCCAGCCATATAAGGAATAAATAAAAAGGTCTCAAGTATAGTTACAACGGCTGCCCCACCCTTCAAACTGAAACGCATTACTGCTTCACGGTAGAAATAGGCAGGGCGGTGGTACCTACCCGTGCGGGCTCACCAGAGCCCCTACCACCAGTATAAAATTTTCTCTGTTCTAAATTAAATTGTGCATTAAGATGAAATCGCGTAGCATTGCCGAAATCCGTAGCACAATCAACATTCATACATGACTAGAGTCACAATTAATATTGACAAAATGACTTTCCCACACATCAAATCACAGTAAGCTATAAACATTTTTATTACAGGACATTTATTATTCCTTCATGGCGGGAGTGGTTCGTGAACAAAACCTTTCGTGTTCGTTCGTAATCATAAAATCGAAATAATAAAACGCTAAAAGCTATGCTTTGCACCAAACGGAGCTCGCAAAATCTCGTCCCTTGAGAACGCGCGGGTACCTCTAAACAGAGACACGGATGGACAGGCTGCGAGATTTATTTTTACTCAAAAAAAAAAGAGATGTTTTGTCGCTTTTTTTACGTTGTCCAAAGACGAGGAAGCTTTCATTAAATCTCATCATACTTTTTATGAAACGATGCACATTTACGATTTGATTTAACTAAGGAATTCTCATGAGTCATGTTTTTAAAGTATATAATTCGTGATTTCAAATATAAATATGTGATTTTGCGGGTTCTTCAAATGTTTATCTCTATATTTAACACTAGCAGCTCGGGTCTTTAACAAAAATTTCAACGATATTTGACGTTGTTTTATTTTTAAAAATAAAAGTATACCTATTACGGCATAACTATAATAGTTAGACATAATATGCTTTCGCGACACTTTTTGTACTATCATCAACAGTTTTCGCAGGGCACGCGATGTAAAGAATATTCTAGGTTTTTTTTTACACCTTTGGTTACATTATTGGAGCTTTAGTAAGGATCCCTAATTTTTTTCAAAAAAGTTTATAGCCTATGTCACTCCGGAATAGTGTAGTTTCTAAAGAGTGAAAGAATTTTTCAAATCGGTTCAGTAGTTTGTGAGCTTATACAATACAAACAAAGAAACAAATCTTTCCTCTTTATAATATTATATACTAGCGACCCGCCCTTGCTTCGCTTCGGAAACATTAAACTTTATTACTGATAGGCGAAGCCCGCCATGTTGCGCTCGGTACGACAATAACTGCGGGTGACGCCGCGGGGCAAAGCTAGTCTAAAAAAGTAGCCTAAGCTACTCCTTATATCATCAGCTACCTGTCAGTGAAAGTCCCGGTCCAGCCGTTCCAGAGATTAGCCGGGACAGACAGACAGACAGACAAAAATTGTAAAAAATGTTATTTTGGTGTATGTACCGTATATCATATGCATGTAGTAAAAAGCGATTATTTCAATATTACAAACAGACACTCCAATTTTATTTATATGTATAGATGTATAGATATAGTATAGATACTTTACCCATTTGATTCTATTAAAGATGTACGAATAAAAATAAGTACTAGGAGCGTGCCAATAGCGTTTGATCTTTATCCGTATAGTAGTTGTTACAATACAATGGGAACTTCGACCTGATCTGTCAAGAGGATCAGCATTCTCTTTGTACAGTCAATCACTTAAAACCAACTTAACCGTGCAATGTGTGAGATAAGACTGGGTGTTCATAAAATAATATTTAAATAGTCTTCTAAATATATAAAAATGAATTGCTGTTCGTTAGTCTCGTTAAAACTCGAGAACGGCTGGACCAATTTGGCTAATGTTGGTCTTGAATTATTTGTAGAAGTCCAGAGAAGGTTTAAAAGGTAGACAAATATGAAAGTGCTCGGAATTAAATAAAAATAACAATTTCGTTTTCCCTTTGATGTGTCCCCCGTCGGACGCATTCCTTTTGTTGGTTTTAAGTTTATTTTCTACAAAAGTTTAGGTCTTATTGAGGCACTACGAAGTCTGCTGGGTCAGCTAGTGTTAAATAAAAATACACACTTCTTACAAATACATTTTTTTGGGTTATTGTTATGCAGTTTTATAAACAGAATAATAATAAAAAAAATAATTAAAAAAACACAGCAAATCACAATTAAACTGATTCCAAGCAATTCGTACTAAAATGCTTGCAAAGAAACGAACATTTTAAAATAAAACCACGATATAATTTACGTTATGGCTTAAATTAAGATTTTATAACCTAAGGTAGATTTTCAAAGACCTCACAATGTAAATGGCTCATTGTTGTGGCCTTTGAACTACAACTTACTATCCGGCAGAGGGGTAAAGACAGTATAACCCCCAACTAACAGTACTTAAGTTAAAAATTAAGGGCTTGGAAAAAACAGGGGGTAGGAAATTACTCGGGCATACATTACTACGGTTGGTAGCAGAAACTCACAAGTAAGCAAACTTCGAGTGATAACTTCATCTATCTAAATGTAAGAGCGAATTGTGAAAGTTCATACGATAGCGGAAAAATGATTGTTGTATTTGAAATTCTCGATGGAGAATAATCTACCGGGGCCTCAGTGAACGGGTTATTTGATTCGAGAACGGGGTTCTACTACAAGATTTCTAGATAACTATAATTGTAAATATTTTTACGCCGGTGAGAGTAACGCCATCTATCGCCGAATAGCTTGCAAGAGCATGCGCTTGATGGAAGGCCTCCTATCCTCAACCCGCGCTGGTTCTGGCCCAGCGGGGTATTCCGTAGGATAACTCACTCTAACCGGCGCCATCTAGGCGGGCTTCGGATAGCCTTCCGACCGAGAGGACTGGTGGTCGTGGCGCCGACGACCGCCAGACGGCGTCCCGAGGGGGAGGGTGATGGGAGAGATGTGCTCCGCACTAAGCGCTTCACTTTCCCCCCTTTTCATGAGTTCTGTCTCATGCGAGGTTTGGACGTTGGTTTGGTTGTTGAGCGATAGGAGGTTTTAGTCAGTTCGACTCTGACATGCCCCGCTCTCCATCCTCAGTGGGGGGCGGAAGTCCGGCGATTTGCTTCTGACAAAAAAAGTAAAAAATGATAATAAGTTGTCCCAAAACTTTCAATAAACTTGTTGGTTTAAAACAGAATTTATCATTTTACCCTGAATACTAGCTCGTAACAATCCTATTGAAAATCGTAGTTCCCCCGAATTCTCGTTTAGCTAATATTTATTTTTCCGGCAGTACTCCGACATCGTCGGAGTTACTCGTGAAGACGTTTTAGAATCTGTATTTGAAAAATTTTGTAATAGTACTACACAATTTCCATTTTCACTACACAATTTACATTTCTTTATAACATTTTAATGAATATAGAGTGGGTGTTGAAATAATTTTGATGTCAAAAATCATCAGCAACAAGAATCAAATGCATTTAAAAGTGAATAAGCCCACGACTAGCTCGCATAGATGCTGAATATATAAAGGTACCAATTTCTTTTGGAGTTTATTGTTCTAATAATCACTGTCGTTTAAATTTTCCATTTGTACCAGAGGCTTTTCATCTATATTTAATGGCTCTTTAAAAATAAGTATCAACAAAAATCTTTAGGTTTTATTTATTCATATCATTTTTATTTTCATATGAAATACTAGTCCTTATATTATTATACTTTAACATCAAATTATGTTATATTGTATCCAATTATCATGACGCGTCTAGTCTCGCCTTATTAAAATGTCTATCTGCGATATTTCTATTAGACTATATTTTACTATATATAGAGTTAATATCTCAAAATTTACAATATAGATAGCACTTAATACAGTGTACGAGTAATTAGCATAGTGGTAAGTTTGGCTGGTTGTCTAGGCTTTCAGGCACTTGAAGTTTACTGTTTTACATTATATTCAAAACAGATCTGACGTGAAGAAATACACAGAAGATGAAAAATCGCGAAGTTTTATTACTTGTATTGGTCAGGTCACTTTTAAAAAGAACGCAATAAAAATAATCTCAACGCGCAATTATATACAAAAACGAATTGACAATAATACTGGCCGGTACAAGCGTCAGCTAATATGACATAACGTCATATGATGTGGAGTTGCGATTAGTAGCGTGTGCGTATCTGCCTACTTGCTACAAGTTTATTTGGTTACGAATCAGTCATTCAGTCATTAAAGTCAGTTAATGTTGCCTAAGTAGATGTGGTCCCCAGTGTGGTCAGAGCGCGGAGGGCCCAATCTCGGCGGTCCGTGCTGGAGTCATGGTCCAGACGGCTGGCTGATCCTTCGGCTGGTCGTAGGACCGTCGAGGCGATTCGCCCGGTCCTTGTGGATTGGGTGAATCGTGACAGAGGACGCCTCGCTTTCCGGCTCACGCAGGTGCTCACTGGGCATGGTTGTTTCGGTGAGTTCCTGCACCGGATCACAGCCGAGCTGACGGCAGAGTGCCACCATTGTGGTTGCGACTTGGACACGGCAGAGCATACGCTCGTCGCCTGCCTCGCATGGGAGGGGTGGCGCCGTGTCCTCGTCGCAAAAATAGGAACCGACTTGTCGTTACCGAGTGTTGTGGCATCGATGCTCGACGACGACGAGTCGTGGAAGGCGATGCTCGACTTCTGCGAGTGCACCATCTCGCAGAAGGAGGCGGCGGGGCGCGTGAGAGACGCACAATCCCGCCGCTGTCGAGCGGGGGCCAGAGAGGCGGATCTCGCCCAAGCCCTGGCCCTCTAAGTGTTTCGGGTCCCCCTCACATGTTGGTCTGGGGACCGGCGAGGGGGCCTAAGAAGACGACGTGCAAGCTGCTTTGCACGCGTTTTACGCAAGAGCATCCGGGTGATGAAAGGCCGGCTATCCTCGACCCACGCTGGTTCTGGGCCAGCGGGGTATTCCGTAGGGTAACCCACTCTAACCGGTCCCATCTAGGCGGGCTTCGGTCAGTCTGCCGACCGAGAGGGCTGGTGGTCGTGGCGCCGACGACCGCCAGTCCGGCGTCCCGAGGGGGAGGGGGATGGGAGAGATGTGCTCCGCACTAAACGCTTCACTTTCCTCCCTTTGCTTTGTCATGAGTTTGAGTTCTGTCTCATGCGAGGTTTAGACGTTGGTTGTTGAGCGACAGGAGGTTTTAGTCAGTTCGACTCTGACATACCCCGCCCAGTATTCCCAGAAAAGGGCGGAAATCCGGCGATTTCCTCCTGACCAAACAAAAAAAAAGGAAATATGGTACTTTTAAAAGTAAACAATCTTAGTAACGTGTAAATGCTTTATATAAACATCACCTATTTATGTGTAAAATTCGATTTTGTATTTTTTTTTATTGCTTAGATGGGTGGACGAGCTCGCAGCCCCCCTGGTGTCAAGTGGTTACTGGAGTCCATAGACATCTACAACGTAGACGCGCCACCCACCTTAAGATACAAGTTCTAAGGTCTCAGTATAGTTACAACGGCTGCCCCACCCTTCAAACCGAAACGCATTACTCCTTCACGGCAGAAATAGGCAGGGCGGTGGTACCTACCCGCGCGGACTCACAAGTGGTCCTACCACCAGTAATTACGCAAATTATAATTTTGCGGGTTTGATTTTTATTACACGATGTTATTCCTTCATCGTGGAAGTCAATCGTGAACATTTTGTTGAGTACGTATTTCATTAGAAAAATTGGTACCCGCCTGAGATTCGAACACCGGTGCATCGCTTCAACACGAATGCACCGGACGTCTTATCCTTTTAGGCCATGACGACTTCGATATTATGTTATAATTCATATAATTTATTATTATTAAATAAAAATTGAGAATTAATTTTGACAAATACTCTCTCAGCAATATGAGAGGCGACTATAGAATATTGAATGACAGTCGCAATTTAGAAATAAACTCCAAGATCGCGCATCGGTACTGACAGGCACAACGAATTTATTAATTTACTTGAATAAAATTAATAACATTTATTCTTAAATAACTTCAACGGTCAAACAATTATATGTAATTAAAAAAAATATGTCAATTACGTAGCAACGGAACTGGTGCTTAGTTATCTTATGAACGAGGAGAGATAGGTACTGGCGATACAGCATTTATGTTTGGAGACAATAGTTTCAGTTTGAAAGGTAGAGCAGTCTTAATGTCGGTGGTGATATTTTCGTTGTCATCTCTATGGGCCCTAGTACGAAACTAACCCAAAGATGGACAGTGAGCTCATCCAATAGGCTAGTGCAAAAAAAATCAGCCAAAAGATATAATTTTAAAACGATATCGTAATAAATATTTTAAAAGTATGTAATAATTTTTTTCGTGTCAGCTTACACTGTTATCCTCTCTCTCTCTCTCTCTCTCTTCCCAGCTATTTATCCCACATGGTGGTGGGGTCAGCTTTCCTGACTTTACTCCTCCACTTCGCTCTGTCTTTGACATCCTCGTCAGCAATATTACATTCTCTCTTGTCCTTCAGCACTACGTCCCTCCACCTTGCCTTGGGTCTACCTCTAGGTCTCCGACCGGGGACTTACACTGTTATCCAATTCTGAATTATTGAAATCTAGCCAGTAATAAAATGCATAGACAAGTGAAATTCGTTCAAATAGGATTAGCATGAAATCGTTATCATCTAATGTTTTTTTTTTTTTATATTTTATAATATTCAAATTTATTCTAATATAAATTTTGCAATTAATCTCAGATATTAAAGTTGTTAAGTTATAATTGTAAAATTTCATTATAATCTTTGGAGCCTTGGAAAATTTCCCTCTCGCCTAGTACGTGTCTCGCTGCAGCTCTAAGGATTAATATCGCCGAAAATACGTGAGAACGTTTGAAACAAAGCAGGTGAATAAACTTTCTGTCGAGAATACGATATTAATCTTCATCTTAATCACAACTTTTATATGAATCTTGTTTTTTTTTTTTTTTTTTTACGTAAATGTCGCTGCCCTCTTTCGTACCTAATTTAAAAAAAAAGAAAAATTTTGAAGCGTTTATTGAAACTAGAGGTCCCGCAGTAGTCGAAATTCGACTATAGTTAATTGGAATTGTAAGTTTGTACACTATTATGATTGTATTTTATACTTCTATAATCACAAATTTTGCCAAGACTACGCTATAAAAAATATTAACAAAGACAAACAATATTTAATCTTAATTTGACAACAGACGTCAAGAACAAAAGTTTGACAATAAATAGTATGCATGCGTGTGTGCGTCAAATACATGGTATGTAGTGTGTGTAATGTTTTCTTTATTGATTTAATGTATCTTTTATGTATTATTTTAAAATGATATTAGCACTGTGCACTTCTTCTCTATATTATCTATAAGTGTGGAAAATTTCATACTCCTCGGTCCGCGCAATTTTCGTAAAAAGGGATACAAAGTTTTTGCTTCACGTATTAATATATAGATAAAAAATCATTAGGTCAATGATCATTCTTCTTCATCGTGACGGAATGAAGTAATGAAACACAAAAAAATATTTTTTACTGGTGGCAAGACGTGTTGTGAGTCCACACGGGTAGGTACCACCCCTACTTCTACCGTGAATTTGTAATGGGTTTAGGTTTGGCCAACGGTTGTACTGTAAAAACTGAGACCTTTGAACATACATATGTCCCAGGGTGGGTGATGGCATTTACGTTGTATATGGACACCGGTAACCACTTAACACCAGGTGGTCCTTCAGCTCATCTAACCATCTAATTAATTAGAAAAAAAAACAATTGCCCACTCGAGTATATTTATGTGGACGGTCATGAGCTTGTCTAGAGCAATACAAAAAAGATCTTCCGCCATCAAATATAATAAATTATGCCAAATACTTACAACAAACTCAGTTACTCTGTTTTTAAGATTAATTCTGCGGAGACACCTGGCCCGTAACGTATTGTTTGCTGATTGTGTTCAACAAATCCTTCGCTCTACATTCACAAAAACGTACATAACATAATTTGTTTTAATATTTTTGTTTGAACATACTTTGTGTTGTTTTAGTTAATTTTAGCCGACAGCCACAGTAATATATGTCTGAAATACTTGATAGCCTTCGTATTGCTGTGCAGTATCGTGTTGAGAGGTGTCATAGCTTATTTTTTTGTTAAAAAACTTATATCAATTCGAATATTATGTATTATAAAAGATTTTGAATACATAATTTTAAAGGATATGTTAAAACTTCGATATAAAATAACATTTTATAGATTATGCCTTTTTAAGCTATTATCGCGGGCTTTGAGCGTGGCGACCGAATCAAGAAATTCCGTAACGAAAATAAAACTTAACACCCCCACTCCGCCTACCATGTAGCTCGCGTTCAACACATTCACACGTTGCGCTTGTGTAGTGTTTGTAAATAAGCGCGCGGCGTGATGTCGCACTGCATGCGCATCATGAAAATTCTGCCCATTTCTCTCACACGCGGTCTAGCTTATGAGTGTGAAGGGGACAGTTACTGTTTTTCTTTTGTTAATGTTTATAAATATAGCGTGATCTTATTTTAGTATCGTTTTAATATTAAATTATTATTGTCTAATTATATTTGCTTAAGTTGATTAAAAATGCTATGTAATAGCTTTAACGCGGCAGTCTCCGACTGCCACACATGTTTTTTTTTAAGGAAATTTTACAATTCCTTAAGAAACAAGTGGTTGCGAAGATTTAAAAGCTTGTCGTCAGTCTTAGTATGCCACGGACGCTTCTGAAGCTCTTTTCCAAGCGCCGTGTGACCGTTGGTTCTGGTAAGCAAATAACACTAGATGAGTCGTAGTCTCAGCCTCCTATCTAATATATAAAAGTCGATCTAGGTTTACTGGTCCATATTTTATGCGCTGCTATATTGTGGATCTGTATATGATTAAATTTTGTTAATTTATTTCTGGCACTTTAGCGAAATTCACAAGCATTTAGCTTAGAGTTAGTGTTTTTGATAGTCATAGCGGAACATGGCCGGGTTTCGCTGGGTTAGACTAAAATAAATTCAAATCAGAGAAGAGCACAATTTCTCATTTACGTCTTTTCTTCTTTGGGTCGACACGCGTAGTCTCAACTCAGTCGGGCCGAAAGCTTTGTCTTCGCATCACAGAGGTATTGTTGTTTTGTTCATGTTGCTCATTTACTTATATTTTTAGCATCCTAACATTTTTTCTTTATTTTTTTTCATATTAGATGTTAGATGGCCACTCGCTTTGGAAATTGAGGTTGATGTTTCATTAGTCTTGAATAATAACTGTCACGCTTCAAATCGGAACCCATGACTGGTTGACAGCTGGAATAGGTTTACCAATACCGCAAATGAAAAAAAAAATACGAAATCATTTTGTGTAACAAGCTATTATTCCTTCTTCGTGAAATTCGTTCAACATATTATTATTGTGTTCTTTATTACCGAGCCGTAGAATTTAGAAACTTGTGCTATTGTTGAAGCTTTAAGGAGTAAGTAACATGTGACTCCCAATGGCCCACAAATACGGAAAATGGCTTACGAAGCTGCGGTATAAGCATCAGTTTCCTCGCTGAAAGGTCAGAAAGTTTCGAAAGCAAACAAAACAAATCGTACACAGGACTAGTTCCATACGTTACTTTCAACTTTCAAAACGTGAGCAAACTCGATCTCGATTGAAAATATTCCGTAACTCCTTGGAAATATACGACTTAAGTTTCTACTTTATTACTCCAACTTGACTCTCGGTTCTGTTTTATGACATAGTTTTTCTGGAACTTCTCTGTGCCATTTGAACAATAATATGTTTTGCTGTAATGGGCAGACAAGCTATCTGACATATCATCGTAATGCTTACCGGCGATACAAAGCTTTATGTGGCCCGCACGGGTAGGTCCCACAATCCTGCCCATTTCGGCCACAAGCCACGTTGCGTGTTCCAGCTTGGAAGGAGGACAGTCATTCGTCGTCGTCCAACAGTTCAAATACCGCCACCCAAGTTAAGGCATGAAGTCGAACACTCAATTATATGGATTATCTAATCATTGTTTTAATCTTCAACCAGGGTTGCTGGACAGCAATAGATAGAGTGGTACTAGCACGATTTCTACCACTCTAAAGCCGAAGATAATTATTTAACTAAAATGAGTCTTTTGATCGTCTGCTTTCAGAGAAGGTCATTTGAAGAAGTTAGCAGTTTAACCAAAATTGACGTGGCCAAACTTCACACTAAGGCTTTCAATAATCTGCCAAATATAAAATACAGCCAAATTTTTTTTCCGCAACCTTCATAAAAAATGACTTCGCCACATATGAAAGCGGCAAGTAAGCCCCCATATACTGAGGACATTTTTCGTACCCGGTATTAACGTCAGAGCAGAATGAAAAATAGCATCGATTTGTTCAAACGTATTGGAACTGCCATTAGAGAAGGCTTTTAAGCCAACATCGAAGAGTTATGTTTAATATAACGATATTTTCTAATTTTAGTCCCACAAGTTTGTCACTGGCTCTCAAAAGCACAAAAATAGAAACTGCTCATATACCAAACTATAGGTAGTTAAATATAAGTGATATTAACTATGTACAATCCCGGATGCGATAATTTTTTCATTAGATCTAATTCTTCCAAAGGCTATCGACATTCTTCCAAACCCTTTCTGTGCCTTTCGAATGTTTTTTTTTTTTTGTTATGAAATAGCTGCGGTAAATCATTTTGAAGTTATTATTCCATTTGACGCGTTTGGGTAAATAGATGAGTGTGTATTTTTCGTGTGTTACGAAGATGTACCATTGTAACAATTTATTTCATGGTTTAGATTGTCTACCAAGATTTGAGGGTATATTTAAATAAGTGTTATCAGTGAGATAAAATTATCTATCAACCAATAAATTAAATACATTCTTAATAGTTAATATGAACTCAACATTAAAAACTTTCTTACCTACTACTTCTTTTAACTCTTTCGGTAAAAGGTATTGAAAAAACCTTACAAACATAACTACTTACATAGAGGTATATAAATAAAGTATTTCTTTAGGAATTTAAGGATTTTCTTTTTAACAAGAATAGCAACTCTTAAGTTAAATTTTAAGTTGTTTCTTAAATGCTCGAATCACTATATCTACTATTTTGAATTTGTTGTATCTGTCTGTCGACCGATATAAAGGTATCAGTAAAGAGAAGTATGTAAAGAGAAGTCTCTTTATCTTTATATAATTTTGCTTCATCACAATATTTCAAATATTCTTTGGTTGTTGTGAAGAATATTTTCAATTCAAACTCACCCCTAAGACCACCAGAAAACAATTCTTAGACGATGAAAAAATGTTGGGGATCTCAAAAACATTTTGTACCATATTAGATTAAATGAACTACGGGCTTTCGCCTCCCCTTGTTAAATTGAAAATGTGTATTTTGCAAATCATGTTGTGTATTACACGGGAGTTTGCCGACGAGTCAACACATTACTGTAATGCCGTGAATGTTATTAGAATTTCTCGTAATAATATGTTGATATACTTTTACTAAGGGGTTCACCATGACTCACACACGCACCATTAGGAACATAGCTAGGCAGAGCTTTTATGCGATCATTATTATATCTCTTGATTGATATGTCATATGCGTAGTTAAAATCTATGAAGATAATATTTTCGCCTTTAGTGAGGAATGTCAGAGTGGAGAAAATCTGCCAAATTCTAAGACTGGATCTGTTAGCCTTGTTAGAGGGGAAGGGTTTGCCATAATCGCCATACTTGGCATGCGGCTTGGCGATCATAGTATGCTATTATAATACTCAGAGAGCGCTGCTGCTCATTCTCTGGAGGAGGATCCCTTAGTCACCTTTTACGACACCCACAGGAGGAGATGGGGAGGTGCAATTGCTTTTCAAGGCCTATGTCCAGCAGAGGCCGTGGGTCGCCTAAAAAAAACCATTAGATTGAGCACGACAGAAACAAGTTTAATACATCAGACTTTAAAATTTAACTATTTGAAAAAGTGACCTACCCAGACAGCGACTTATGAAGACAATAGTTTTTTAGGCCACAAACATTGCGTGTCCCGTATCTACGATCAAAAGCTCCGGACCTGGTGAGCTTGAACAGAAAAAGCGCTACGACAAAACGTTTATGTCGTTATTATTATTACACGATTTTACTGGCCGTTCCACACGCAGTTCAAAATGTGGCTCATCGCGTTCTTTTTGAAGTTTAGTGTGATGGGTAATTTTATAGCGGCCGCTAAAATCAAGTTGTCTATTTCTACTGATAAGCGAGCACGCATTTGCTTGAAGGGTGGGGCAGCCGTTATATAATACAATTAAGATTTTAAAAGTTTTCTTCCATTAACGGTGCTTTTAGGCACCACAAGCACCGGTCACCGTCCTGTATTAACCCACAGACACAGCCCACTGAGTTTCTCGCCGGATCTTCTCAGTGGGTCGCGTTTCCGATCCGTTGGTAGATTCTGCGAAGCACTGCTCTTGCTAGGGTCAGTGTTAGCAACTTTCCGGTTGAGCCCCGTGAGCTCACCTACAAACGTTAGCGTGAAGCTGAAATAGCCTCTCAAGGCTATCAGCACAGGTAGGGAAAAAAAAAAAAGTTTTCCATTGTATTTCAATTAACTGGTGGTAGGACGTCTTATGAGTCCGCACCACCACTCTGAATCCTAACCTAAACATCAGCCCGCTGAGTTTCTCGCCGGATCTTCTCAGCAGGTCGCAATTCCGATCCAGTAGTAGATCTATTCATTCGCAAAGCAGCTACTTTTGAGTTATTAGGTCTCCTTTGGCTGAGCCCTTACTCGCTCACCTGCCCTGGTGAAATTAAAAAGGCCTCCGGGTCACTAGTAATCTTTCAATCATAAAAAAACCACCACTCTGCCTATTTCTACCGTGAAGCGGTAATGGGTTTCGATTAGAAAGGTAGGGTAGCCGTTGTACTGTTAAAACTGAGACATTAGAAATCATATCTCAGGGGGGTGGCACACGTCTTAGCAATAAAAAAATTGTAACTGCTTTCCTTAAATAGGCCGTAAGCTTATCTGACCAATTAAGATAATCAAATTTAAATATACATATTAGTTTTACATTAAACAATTTCAAATTGTAACATAAAATATGAACTTTAATGTAGAAAAATTAACAAAATTATTCTAAATAACTTTCGATTTTAACTAGTTATTGAAATTCATGACGCTTTTTCAGCCTAATAATCAGATTATGTGATCAACGGTTCTAAAGCCCTGTTCTATTACATTATAATACGCCAAGTCTGAATAATTTGGTCGTTATTATGAATAATTATACATAGCAATTAATGAAAAAACTCGTAAAAAAGATTAGTTACTTAAACTGTGGAAAACTTATAATTAATTTCCTTTTTTTTATTCGTAATGTAAAAAATAGAAGACACGCATTTAGTAAATGTAACGCATAAGTTTTTTTTATTGCTTAGATGGGTGGACGAGCTCACAGCCCACCTGGTGTTAAATAGTTAATTGAGCCCATAGACATCTACAACGTAAATGCGCCACCCACCTTGAGATAAAAGTTCTAAGGTCTCAAATATAGTTACAACGGCTGCCCCACCCTTCAAACCGAAACGCATTACTGCTTCACGGCAGAAATAGGCAGGGTGTTGGTACCTACCCGCACGGACTCACAAGAGGTCCTACCACCAGTAATAATCGAACGAGTCATGAGTGTCAATCTACGCAATAATGCACGTAAGCAATCAGTATACGGCTTAGAAATCGTCGCTCACTTTAGCCTTGGGCACGTAACTCGAAAATATGAAAAGTAGCACTACAAACAAAGCAGATAGCGCAGGAAAAAAAACAGTCTAAGGAAGAAAAACCCATCGTACAAATCGTCGAGATAAGCGGACGTTAACGTACAAAAAGGAAGCCATTGTCACGTGATGTGACAGGAAATGAATCGGCTCGTCCCTTAATTGGAAATGTCGAGGCGTTGTATTGAGTTTGTGATTTCGCGGAGTATTTTTCAATCGGCACAAATTTTAAGAGTCACGGCAGGTGTAGAATAAACTTCGCATGACTGATTAATAACGATACTATATTTTGGATGTATGGAAATGGTAGTGCAAGGTAGAGGGGGAAGAGGTCGACCAAAGAAGACATGGATGGAGTGTGTGAATGACGATATGAGAGAGAGAGGAGTGAGTGTTGAGATGACGGCTGACAGAAGAGAATGGAAGAGAAAAATTAGCTGTGCCGACCCCACCTAGTGGGATAAGGTGGAGAAAAAGAAGAGATTTTAATTTACTAACTGACTCCAATCGGGATTTAGGCTCGGGTGACCATAGTCAGTCATTGGGCATCGTAAGCGGCTATTGGCAGTTATATAAACTAATATTATAAAGAGGAAAGATTTGTTTATTTGTATTGAATAGGCTCCGAAACTACTGAACCGATTTGAAAAATTCTTTCACTGTTCGGAAGCTACACTATTCCCGAGTGACATAGGCTATAATATTTTTTGAAAAAGATTAGGGATCTTTACTAAAACTCCAATAATGTAATCCAAGGTGTAAAAAAATTGCCTAAAATATTCTTTACATCGAGTGCCCTGCGAAAACTATTGATGATAGAATAAAATAATGTACTACCACTTTGTAGAACACATTATTATTTACAAAAAGTGTCGCGACAGCATCGGCTAATTATAGTTATGCCGCAATAAGTGTTATTTTATTTTAAAAAATAAAACAACGTCAAATATCGTTGAAATTTTTGTTAAAGACCCGAGCGAAGCCAGAGCGGGCCGCTAATAGGCAATAATTGTGTCCTCTAACCACTAGATCAAAAAAATTATTATTTCCATTATAGAACAGAAACATAACATTTATTTCACGAGTATGTATGTATTATTGTACATCGAACAAGTTGCAGGAGTTTGAGGAATGAAATAAGAAAAAGCACTAAACCTAACACAATAGCTCACCCCACCTGTCCTGGTGAAACTGGAAAGGCCTTCGGGCCACCAGTAAACTTTCAATCATAAAAAAAAAAAAAATAGCTCACAAAGCGGGTATTCTCCGGCTCGTACAGGCTTTGTATGACTACAATACATCTATGCAGCTAACAAATGAAACATAACCAGACCGTGCCTCGAAATGGCTATTCAAATGAGAAGAATTGTTTTTAAATTTTATTGAAATGATGAAAATTGAATTTTAAAAAAACGTGTGGCACTCGGGAACTGCCGCGGTAAAGCTATTGCATAGCATTTTTTATCAACTTATGCAATTATGATTAGAAAATGATAATTTAATATTAAAACAATAATAAAAAAAAAGTGTGTGTGTCCGCTCCGACGCACGACTGGAGTTTACTGGATATAAAAAATTAAACGAAACAATACGAGAAATAGTTCTATATTACGACAACACGATACACTACAGATTATTAACAAATTAACGAGACACAAAACAAACGACTAACAAATATATGAAAATACAATAATGAGAGAAACGCGCGATCAGTACGAGGCTTTGTGGCGGACTGCCGGCGCAGGCGCATAACGCATTTCGTGTGACATGCTAGTACGATTTTGGTCCCCATAATTTTCATACCCCGGGCCTATATATGTAAATCGATTCTAAAGGAGTAAACTCCAACAAGACCACGCTATATTAAACATTAATAAAAGCAAAACCTTAACTGTCCCCTTCACATTCATAAGCTAGACCGCGCGAGAGAGAGATGGGCAGACTTTTCATGATGCGCATGCAGTGTGACGTCACGCCACGCGCTTATTCACAAATACTACACAAGCGCAACGTGTGAATGTGTTGAACGCGAGCTACATGGTAGGCGGAGTGAGGGGTGTAAAGATTTTTTTCCTTACGGAATTTCATGATTCCGCTCTCAAGCCGCACTCAAGACCCGCGATAAAATCTATGCAATAGCTTAAAATTTCCATCGTCTTTTCTACAACTGCGCTTGTAGTCATTCGTGATCTCCTCTGAGATATTTGGTGTAAGGTTGCGTGCTACTGTGTAGTGCGTTCACGTACGTTGTATTTGCATCATAAAACTGCTCAATAATGATCTTTCGTGATTTGACTATAACACACAGTTTCGTATTTAAAGGTACAAAGACTTAGTACATAAAAAGTCGGAGACCATTTTATTACGATTTAAGAAATGACCTTGGATTAGTGCTCGAGGAATATTAGAAGTACCAAAACTGAGCTCAGTTCTAGTTTTATGTATTTAAAAATGGCAAGCCATGATTACTTACATTTTATTTTCTATATAAAAGAGATTAAATTGACAATGCAACTACAAAGGTGACAGGGATAGCATAGCGATAGAATAAAATAAATAAATAAATGTTTACTAACAATCACGCCACGTTAATTGGTCCCGTGATAAGTTCGTAAAGAACTTGTGTTACAGGTACCAGATAACGGATATAAATGTAAGACTTTTATTATACACATACATATATTTAATAGACATCCATAACCCTGGAAAAGACATTTATATTTATCATACAAATATCTTCCCTTGGCGGGATTCGAACCCGCGACCCCCTTGTGTAGTGACCATGTCACTTACCACTACACTACAGTCGTTTTAACAGTCAGATGTGGATGAATTACAGGTTAATACTAGCGAACTCTATGAGAAAAAGAAAAATGACATTAATATGGTTCTAATATTCGACTCCACCAAACTTGTTTTGGCAAGAGTTACTTCAAATCCAATATTACGACAATAAAGTATTTTTTTTAATTTTCCATACCTTTTAAACTTCTATCTAAATTTAAATTAGTGAAACAATTTGAACAGTGTCTCCAATTCTTACACAAAGCATTCCAATTAATATCAAATTCAGGTCCTATCTTTAAAAATCTAATTTCAAAGATGAACGTTGTTGCTTTTCGAAGAAAAATCAGAAAGCATTTTCGGAATCTATTATATTATTATAACACAATTCTCTTCTGATTTTTGCAATTTGATATTAAAAACTCTCTGTACTAGGTAGGTATTCTTCATTTTTGTTTAAATTTTTTTACAAAATGCAGATTAATTGCTTTTTGCTTTTTGGGGCTTGATTTTATTTGTATTGAGTATGACTAAATTTGGGCAAAATGTACAATACAGATCTTACGTGGTGACGGTCTGATCACTCTGAGCATACGATAAATGAACCTGTATTTTTAGGTACTCGGATACCAAACTTCTACGACCGATTATTTTTAATTGAATGAGAGATTGCTCCTACCCGAGTGAAATTACAAAATCAGCATCCAACTCGACCAGAACCCCTTCAGCACAAGGTTGAAGTCTCAATTATGGCTCTCTTTAAACTGGAATAAATTACCGTTTCACGACCGGAATAGAGAGGTACCATTCATTACGTTGCAATTATCTTGCAACACGCTCTACTATTAGCCGCTAAGCTAACTATAAATTTGGCTATTTCGATTTTTGCTACAAATTTTATCGTCCAAGCCATTCATGTAGACATTCGTCAGCATGTATTACAAGCCATTCTATTTAGAGCCTCGCTTCACTCTTGAAACTTTGGGGCACATAGTTCTAATTCAAGGTTCCGTTTTGAATAGTGACAAATGACTAATGACATAGGATGTGGAACACATCTGCGCCTGATCAATCATCTGTAAGATTTGATTTATCAGTGTGGTTGATGACATTGGCGTCGAATTTGTGAACTAAAACCAGATTCATATAGCACTTATTTCACTTCCCATTGTCCAATAGCTAATTCATCGATAATTTGATTTAAGCGTAAAAGTTATGTTTATTATACTGCTTTACGATGCTGTTTTGTGATGATTTAAGTATAGACGATCTTTTAAACCGGTGGGTGGATACCAGATCACAATATCAGTGGTCTTAAGACCCGGCTATTGGAATATCAAATTTTATTCCATTAATGACTGTTTCGCTTTCAAACCGGAATATAAAACTTCTTTACGGCAATATAATACACAAGATGTACCCATTTTTACAAAATATACTATACTACCAGTAAACGAGCAAGTTGGTGAATTTGGATTTTTCATGTTTATTTGACGTTGTTATTTTTTTAACATAAAAATCGTTTCTGATGTGATTTTTAAGCTATTGCATAGATTTTATCCCAGGCTTTGAGCGCGGAGACTGAATCAAGAAATTCCGTAACGAAAATAAAACCTAACACCACCCACTCCGCCTACCATGTAGCTCGCGTTCAACACATTCACACGTTGCGCTTGTATAGTATTTGTGAATAAGCGTGCGGTGTGACGTCGCACTGCATGCGCATCATGAAAAGTTTGCCCATCTCTCTCTCGCGCGGTCTAGCTTATGAGTGTGAAGGGGACAGTTAATGTTTTGCTTTTGTTAATTTTTATAAATGTAGTGTGGTCTTATTTTATTATTGTTTTAATATTAAATTATTAGTGTCTAATTATAATTGCATAAGTTGATAAAGAATGCTATGGAATAGCTTTACCGCGACAGTCCCCGAGTGCCACACGTTTTTTTATATTGTCATTTTATGCAGACGAGCTTACGGCCCACGTGCTGGTGAGTGGTAACAGTCGCTAATGGACGACTTTTTTCTTACTGGTGGTAGGACCTCTTGTGAGTCCGCGCGGGTAGGTACCACCGCCCTGCCTATTTCTGCCGTGAAGCAGTAATGCGTTTCGGTTTGAAGGGTGGGGCAGCCGTTGTAACTATACTGAGATTATATCTCAAGGTGGGTGGCGCATTTACGTTGTAGATGTCCATGGGCTCCAGTAACCACTTAACACCAAGTGGGCTGTGAGCTCGTCTACCCATCTAAGCAATAAAAAAAAAACGTCAGCAATACCAAGGTTATAGCCAAGCCGCTGCATACCGGTACGTAGAATAGTACATAGGGTAATCATAGTAAAAATAGTTGTCAGAAGGATTTGACAGCCATAGATCTTTAAGCAGTTAAATAATCCATGCAATTGAAGGGAAATAAAATAGCATCTTGGAACCTCAACCGAAAGTAAAAAAAACGATTTCGTCACAAACTAAAATTACTTTCTTCTTCAACTGAAACACTCGCAAGCTACGGTCCAAAATTATCTCGTTCGAGACCCGTAAAAAATAATAAAGTTTCCCTTTTTCCATACCTTATCGAGGTGTAACCTGAAAATTTATGATCACATTCTTACCTATTCAGCTCCCCTTGGACATGTGGCTTTGTGTACATTTTCACTCGTAATGTAATGACTACTGTGCTGTCTGCACTGTCCATTTAGTTGATTAACGATCGGTATATACCAACTGTGTCAAACTGGAGCTCGCATGCGGCCTACGACGGATATGTTTGCTGTCCAACAAGGAAAAGGTATAAAATAATTTGATAACCCAGCTATACAGTAGTTTGGTATGTCATATATTATGTCGTACAACTTTAGCTCTGTAACTTCATTAGTCTTTGGTTAATAAATAAGAATAGATAGTACTGAAAGTATAAAATAATGTATTTATATCCTGAAGTAAATGTCGATTTAGATTTTATGGCCAAGATGATTTCAAACTTTTTTATCTTTATCAGAGCTGGAGATGGAATGGATAGTGGATGGAAGAACAGGGTTTTTAAATTCTGTAGGAGGCGACTTTCCTCCGGTGAAGGTTATGGGGTGACCTGAGGGGGAGAGACTGCGCGACGTGTTACTTGAGTTCTAGCACGCTACATGGCAGCTCCACGCAACTGTTGTGTAAGAGCAACCGGTTGGTGGTGTGACGCGGTCCGACTTAGCAGGCTGATTCAGCGGGAGTGCAAGGGGAGTAATTTGGACTAGTTAGGAGGGTAGGTCTCTAAAGCATCCTTTGGCCCCCGGTCTCCTATCTACATCTGCAGACCATCAGTTTCCACATACCCCGGGCACCCCCCATCGCGGAAGCCTTGTGAGGCTCGGCCCCCTTCAGGAAAAAAGGGATTTTTACATGGATTTCCAGACCTGGTATGGTTGGGAAAGATGTTATGATTTCCCATGACATATTTCTAGAAGGATGTTGTAAGCAACATTTTTAATATAATTCGTACCTACGTGAAATATAATTATTTAAAAATATGAACTGGTGTTATTAGTGGCTTTAATAAGTTTTCTGATCTAAAATATATATGATGTTTTTTTTTTTTAAATTGAATTTCATTTCCATGTTTAAACAAATTTTAAATTTTAAAATTTTAAAATTTGTATTAATAAAAATATTTACGTACTGTATTGTGAAATGTTAAAAGAATTTATATCAAAATACCCTTTAATGGTAAAACTTATTTAAATAATAATAATTAGTTCAAAAGTGACGTGAATTTTAATAATAGGTCTTTCTTTACCCATCAATTTACCATTTTACAATACTGGCCATTTGAAACGTAATTTGATGAATGTTTGGGAACAATTTCTAAATTACTCACTCCCTCTTACGCATATCGTCTTTCACGCAATCCATCCATTTTTTGTTAGGTTTTCCTCTTCCTCTAATGCCTTTCACATTCATAGTAAAAACTCTATTAACAACCTTTTCATCAATATGAACACTATAAAACTACCACTAATTATGGAACATAAATACAGTCGCGGTGGTGATGCCGCATCAATGGCTCAAAATAATGACGTATAGAGAGTGAATACTACAAACGAACGCATGACTTATTATTGTTTGAAACGCTTCTGACATGAAAGTTTTGATCTAAACATGTAACCCGTGGTCGCTCGAAAATTAAAGTCAAAAACAATGAATTAAAGGCGATAGTGGAAGATATTGAATATAAACATATATATATTAGATAGCAGTAGCTTTTAACGGTAGCATCAAAACAATATTGGTCGATTTGTATCATAATGGCCAAGTCAAATAGTTCATAAGTGGGCACCGCATGAATTGAACGATTGCCGGCGCTACGCAAGCATTATGCAAGGTATTTCTTGCGTTGCTTAACAGACACAGAAATTAAGGATATTGAAGCGCATTATCATTTACGATGAAAAACTGATTTCTTTATGATAATCGGAAACGGTCATCATGTTGGTCAGACCCTTGTTTAGCACCTAGGCAATGCCCAAAAAGAAAATTGGCCCCTAAATATGTCACAATAACTGTTTGGTGGTCTAGTGCCGATATAATTCATCACGGCTTCTTACCAAATGGCACCAGCATTACTTCGAATATATACTATGTGAAACCAGACCTGTGTGTTGGGAATCACTACAGACGTTTACATATCTGGGGAGTTCCATATCAAATCAGGGTAGTTCGGACGAAGACCAGGGGTGCGTTCGCGCAGTTGAAACCAGCTTGGGAGTCAAGTGTCATGACTCGTCGGATCAAGTTGACGCTGTTCGACTCCATTGCCAAAAGTGTTCTCCTGTCTGGATGTGAGACTTGGAGAGTGACCAAGACACTCACGAATCAACTGCAGGTGTTTGTAAATAAGTGCTTGAGGTCGATACTCGGCATATTCTGGCTGGCCACTACATCAAATAAAGACCTCTGGACTAAATGTGACCAAACCCCCATCGCGCAAGACATTGCCTTTCGAAAATGGCGTTGAATAGGGCACACTCTACGGCGCAGCGGAGTCAACGCAGCATCAATGGCGTTTGAGTGGCAACCGCTTGGCAGGAGAAGACCTGGTCGCACTGTACATACTTGGCGACGCAACGTGGAGAGCGAGATGAGGACTGCCAGCACGACCTGGAGTGATATCAAGGAGCAAGCGCAATACAGGATCAAGTGGAGACAACTTGTGAGGGCCCTATGCACCAGCGGTGTGCCCTAGAACAACAACAACATTCTAAACGGCAGCTTCATACCTAAAATTTATTGATTAGCTTTGTTGAATTTCGGGTTTCACGAATTCATAGCAGCTGAATCCTTGTAACCCTTAGTTTCCCCAATCGCATTCGAGCCAAGTTTATTTAGCTAGAAAATCGTGGGTTGTACGGCTGTCCGGAACACTGACAAATCACTAGGATGCTCCGTTGTTACGTTCTCTTGATAAACACATAGAACTTAATCTTAAGGGATTATCACAAAAACCTTCTTATAAAGACTTAAATAGTAATGTTTATATTTTTACGATTTTCCTGTTCGGATTTCCGCTATCGCACGATATGCCAATGTTGCATGACTTAAAAGGAAAATTGAACAAAATCAACAATTTATAAGTTCAATTTAACTTGAACAGAATCACCGATAACTTCCTCACTTCACATTCTAAGCACGAAAAAATGATTCGAACAAAAAATAAAATCAGTGAATAAGTTATTCAATTATTCAAAATGATATTGAATTGTGGGAGAAAAATTTGAATTTGTTCGAACTGAACATTCCGAACTCAATGGATAAATTAAAAATATTTTTTTAACTTGGTTTCCAAAGTTTCTTTGAATTTTCTAAGTACAGAACATTATTAAATTAGTTAGTCGCTCAATCCATCACACCCACATCTTGTCAAATATAATTTCAAAAATAATTCTAATTTCACATTTCAAATATAATTCCATTAACATTGATTTTTTTATTGCGTTTATGAATAAACAAACTTACTGATGTGCACACTAGTGTTATGTAGTAACTACTCTACAACCTGAGCTCAAATTCTGAATTGTACCGCAGATTCTGATAAAGACTTTTAATTTGAATTTTTTAACACATTGCCTTTTAAGCTTATACTAGAGATCCCGCAGTAGTCGAAATTCGACTATAATTAATTGGAATTGTAAGTTTGTACACTATTATGATTGTATTTTATACTTCTATAATCACAAATTTAGCCAAGACTGCACTATAAAAAATATTAACAAAGACAAACAATATTTAATCTATTCTGACTTTGACAACAGACGCCAAGAACAAAAGTTTGACAATAAATAGTATGCATGCGTGTGTGCGTCCAATACATGGTATGTAGTGTGTGTAATGTTTTCTTTATTGATTTAATGTATCTTTTATGCATTATTTAAAAAAAAATATTAGCATTGTGCACTTCATCTCTATGTTCTCTATAAGTGTGGAAAATTTCATACTCCTCCGTCCGCGCAATTTCCGTAAAAAGGGGACAAAGTTTTTACTTCACGTGTTAATATATAGATAAATTAATTAATTAAAACCAAGAAATTTTAGCGTATATGAAGTATTAAAACGGCAGGCAGCGGCTTGGCTCTGCCCCTGGCATTGCTGACGTCCATGAGCGACGTAACCACATATCATCAGGTGGCCCGTATGCTCGTCTGCTTGCTCGGGCAATAAAAAAAAAAGCATAAGACTGAAACGACGTCGATTTATTTCCTACAATTAACAACAAGAAAAATAACACTTATTCACGACAAAAAAAAATTGTTTGAACTATGTGAGGCAATGAAATGACGTGAATGTTCACATCAAAAGATGGTTGATGGAAATTTATTTGCAGAGTATATAACGGAGGCCAAATTCTGATTAATAATCGAAGAAACTGTGGAACATATTAGATTCTCTGATCATACATCAGTCTCCTTATTATGAGGAAGTGTGAAGGGTTTATATACACAGAAACTGTTAGGTTCCCAACCCCTTTGTTATTTACTCGTATTTCAGCGTGGTCCCATAAAATTATTTTCAATTCTTTTGTTTGATAAGTTTATATTTATCTAAAGGAACTGATATACTAATGCAGTTTGTTTAGTAATAATTCGATAATACCCCGATGATTTAAAAAATGTTGAATAAATACATAACATAATCTTCTTATTATTTATTATTCTTTATTCTTTACCCTCTTTGACGGTCAGTAGGTATTATTCCTGTTTCATTTATCTTTCATTTCCGTCATGTCAGAGCTCACTTTTATTTCGGTTGCATCTTTTGTGAAGAGATACACAATTCATTCATCTACTTTTGCGTCAAATTACTCAAGAAACGTAATGGTTTTGTTTAGTCTGTGGCATTATCTGTCAGACTGTGAAACAATAAAACGATCCCCCATCATTAGTACTATTAGTTTATTTTTATTGTTAAATCAAAGAAGGTGAGGAGAAAGGACCCGTTTGTCATGGCACCACGATCGCGAAGAATGTTCAAAATTCCGAAAAGCTTGGCATTGTTATAATAGATATTTCGAGTAGTATTAAGTATCAGAATCACATAGAAGATAAAACCGGCTAGCAAAATATAGCAAGTCCTCAACACAATGGTATTTCAACCTGGTCTAAGACTAAGGCTGTATGGTTGTGCCCCTGGTTGGATGCGCATACTCTCGTCAGCCTTCAAGGGTAATAAAAAAGAAACAAAGTTGGATCTCAGATAGCTGTTTAGATGGTTGATAATCCTAAAATCTGTTGAGAATTTAGAACCTCTGTGATTACATAAGCAGTACTCTCAGGAGCTCTATGAGATGATCTTCTCGTTTTAAACATAATAGGATGCGGTGAAAGCACAAACATAATAAAGACTGAAAATCCAGTTAAGTCAATTTCGAATAACTCACATAGAGTGACAAAGGCCACAAACTCGCAAAAAGACAAACTCAAGTGTCTTCAAATCTAGTCTAAGCCACAAGGATAACGAATCTGGCCATCACAGATTATTTATTTATTTTTATTACGAGCATAAGGTTCACCTAATGGTGAGTGGTTACTATTGACGTCAGCAATAACAAGGGCAGAGGCAACCTGCTGCTACGGTTTTAATCAAAGACAAGTTAATCCAAGACAGTCAAAATGTTAAGTTAAGGAAGTACGTACTCTAAGTTAAGAATGTATTCACATACATTCTCCTGCCCTTCTCCCAGTCACCTGGGGTCGGTGCAACATGTCTTCTCTTCCATACTCCTCTATCATATACCATTTCTTCGCTCACTCCCCTCTTACACATATTGTCTTTCACGAAATCCATCCATTTCTTCTTAGGTCTACCTTTTCCTCTATATTCTTCCACATTCATAGTTCTTCTTACCAACCGCATGGTAATTTCGTCTCATCACATGTCCATACCATCCCAAACGCGCACTTCTCAACTTCTCTGTCACAGGTGCCACTTTCAGACTTCCTCTAACATATTCATGCCGAATTCTATCCATTCTCGTTACTCCACACATCCATAACAGCGTTCGCATCTCTGCTGCATGCAATTGCCTTTCATCCGCGACTTTAGTAGTCCAACAAGCTGATCCATACAAGAAGGCAGGCCTTATTAAGGTCTTATATATCTTCCCTTTTAGGGGAAGAGAAATGTGCGAGTCACACGTGGTGCCCGAGACCTACCGCCATTTCATCCATCCTGCGTCAATTCTGTGCCTCCCAACAGTACGATTCAGTTCGTCCAGAAATACGTTAATATTTAAAAAATACTGAATCTGAACTGTTGTTGCAAGGAGCCTCATCGTTATTTTGGTTCCCGGAACAATAAATAGCGTGAAGAAATTCCTCGAAGCGTCTCATGTACTATTCATGATACCGTGGACACGATGCTAGTTTTAAATACCACAGTACAAAAAAATTTCAGTAGTTTTCCTTAATAATACCTAAAGACAATTTTAAATAACACTGAGATAATGACCAAGATTATTGAAGTTTTAATTCAACAAAGTCAAATTTAGAGTCGATGGCCACATTACAATATTTTTGAAACTTGAAATTTGTTGCTTGAACTGGCACCGGTGGTAGGACCTCTTGTCAGTCCGCGCGGGTGGGTACCATCTTCCTGCCTATTTCTGCCGTGAAGCAGTAATACGTTTCGGTTGGAAGGTGGGGCAGCCGTTGTAACTATACTTGAGACCTTAGAACTTATATCTCAAGGTGGGTGGCGCATTTACGTTGTGGATGTCTATGGGCTCCAGTAACCAATTAACGCCAGGTGGGCTGTGAGCTCGTCCACCCATGTAAGCAATAAAAAAAAATCAAAAAATTTATTCAACAAAGCCAAATTTAGAGTCGATGGCCACATTACAATATTATTGAAACTTTAACTCTTCATTCAGTGTAGCCGATTAGTCAAACAACTTTTATGTCTATAGGCTCTGATAACTTCACAGTAGCATGTTATTCCGGACGGCCACCGCTCAGGTTTCGGCCACCACGTGTGATTTTTAGACTTCTTACTCTCGTTGAAACGTGGTGGCTCGAGTATTGCCGCAGTGGCTGTCGCGGAACGGGTGCTGGGATTGGTTCGAGGAAAATAACGAAGGCTTCAGTATGGCGTTCACACGGTCCTCGTGGCTTGACCGGCGCAGGGCGTAGGAGCGAGTCTTTTCTTGCTTCTTGGGTTGGCGCTCTCCTCTTCTTTCGGAGAGGTCTTGACTCGTCGGCTCGCTGTCTCGAACTGAATTTGCAGTCGTGGGGTCGTCGCGTCCCCTTGCGGGGGCGCGGAGCAGGCCTCGGGGAAACCCCTCTGCCCGGACATGTGGCTCCCTGCCTAATGAGGCAGGGGTGATGCGCTGCTGGATGGAGTATCAGGCAGGCTTGAAGATGTGTGTGGGGTCGACTTCTTTCTTCACTCTTCTCTTCTCTTCTTTCTTCCTCTTCTTTCTTCCTCTTCTTTCTTCCCTTCTTCCGGGGGCGGCTGCTGCTCTCCTCCATCTTTTTTTTTTTAATTTTTTTTTTTTTTTTTTTTTATATATATTTTTTTTTTTTTAATTTTTTTTTTTTTTTTTTTTTATTTTTTTTTTATTTTTTTTATTATTATTTTTTTTTTTTTTTTTTTTTCCCTGTACTATTTACAATTTCATCTTAACCTAACTTAACCTAAAGTAAACCTAACTTAATCTAACTTACATCTAAGTGACGGCAGCGCGCCGTTCCTGCACTCCGTGGAGTGCCGGGACAGCGCGCGCCGTCACACCTAAACTAATCCTAATCTAACTTAACCTAACATAACCTAGCTAACCTAATATGGGGGAGAGAGCGAATCCGCACTCCACGCTACAGTCCTCTCCCCCTCTCCCCATCGTTATACAATATTGATGGGGGGGAGGACTGTAGCGGGTAAGAACACCCCATCCCAAAAGGGGGTGGGGGGTGGGGTCAAAGCCCCTCATGGAAATGAGGCTGCACCTACGGGGTGCAGCCGCGGTCCCCATACGGGGGACCCGCCAAACGGGCAAGAGGCGTGGGGCTAGAGGCTGATGAAACTCAGCTCCGAGAGGGGCGCTCATAGGTCCTCCCCGGCCTCACAGCCGGCGAGGAGCTTTATCTCCGAACGATCGTCGGGGGTACCAATAGCTCCCGCGGCAACGCCGTACCATCCGGTGGTCTGGCGTGCAGCGGGGCTATGTTGTGGAGATGCTCATGGGGCCCGTTTTCGGCTCGCTCGTACATATTACGGGCGAGCCTAGTCACAAACTCCACGAGCGACTCCACACCTAGGTCCCGGGCAATAACGTCATTTCTGACGTACTGCCCGGCCCCGACGATAATGCGGAGGGAAAGACTCTGCTGGGCCTGCAACCTAGATCGCTGGGACGGCGACAACAGGTGATACCAGGCCACAGCAGCGTATGTGAGGCGGGAACGGACGTATGTCTTGTAAATGGCGAGTTTGGTCCTGGTCGGAAGCCCGGACGCAAACACCGGCCGCAACAAGAACCTGGCCGCGCGAGTCTGACCGATGACTCGGTTGACGTGCGCGACCATGCTCAAGGAGCGGTCGATGTCGCATCCGAGATACCGGACCGTGGTCCTGAACTCGACATTCACACCTCGGAGGCTGAGTTTCTTTGGGACGACTCTGATACGGACCGGACCGTAGAGTAAGGCCGCGGTCTTTCCCACATTGACCGCGACTCTCCAACGGTCCAGCCACTGGGGCAGTAAATCCAAAAGCCTCTGCATCCTCATAATGGCTGCAGAGGGGAACGGAGAGGACGAGAAGTAGGCCGAGTCGTCAGCGAACAAGGCCAACTTCACGTCCTCCTCCCACGCCCGAAGGTGACCCTCCAGGGTGGGGATGTCGTTGGTGTAGAGGGCGTATAGGATAGGTGATAGGACACTACCCTGGGGAACCCCGGCCGTAATGGGACGCACGGAAGACCGTGCGCCCTCGACCGCGACAAAGAAGGTTCTGCCCTCCAGATACGACCCGAGCAGTCGCACGTGAGCGTGCGGTAGGCCCGCGTCCCGCAGCTTGTGGACCAGCCCCTCGTGCCACACACGGTCGAAGGCCTTCTCGATATCGAGAAGGACCGCGACCGTGTATTGGCCCGAGTTTCGCCGGTCTGCCAAGTGATGCAGGACACGGGTCAGTTGCAGAGTCGTCGAGTGGCCGCTTCTAAAGCCGAATTGCTCCGGCCTGAGGAGAATATACGGCGATATTCTCCTCAGGAGCAGCCGCTCGAACAACTTTCCCACGTGCGAGAGCAAGGTAATCGGTCGGTAACTGGAGGGCTTTCTCCTGTCCTTGCCGGGTTTGGGCAAGACGATGATCTTGCCCAGTTTCCAAGTTCCAGGGAAGTGTCCTACCCGGAGAATGGAATTAAACAATCGTGTCATTGCTGACACGATTGAGGGAGGGAGGTTTTGCAAGGCGAGGGGAGGAATACCGTCCTCACCGGGGGCTTTGCGCCTCTTCATCAACTTGATGAGGAGGCGCACCTCGCTGGGAGTGACTAAGTCGTCATCTCCCAGCTCGACTCCCGGCGATTCCGGTTTGAGGAATTGGATTACACCCTCTGACACCTCACGATGGAATGCAACCATCGAGGGTGCAGAGACATTCGGAGTGAACTGCCGCTCCAGCGAGTTGGCCAGGACTTCAGCACGAGCCAACGGTGTAAAACACCGTCTTCCCCCCTCGTCCTCCAAGGGGCAAGTGGGGGAAGGCTTGTTGGTGAGCCGGCGACAGATGCGGTGAAGGGGGGCCATCGTACGGTCGTCGGACGCGTCCAACAGTCCCCCCTCCCAGGAATCACCCCGGTAAGTCCGCATCTTAGTCGCCAGCTCACCCTCAAGTCGGTTGAGCTCGCGCTTAATCCTGGGACACCTAGATGTCGCCCAGAGCCTCCTCAGTGCCCTCTTCCGACGAATTAACGTCTTGAGGTGCACCGGGAGTTCCGCTCTGGGCCCCCCGCTGGGTACCAGAGTCGTCACTTGGTCCAGTGCTCCCCTGATGGTGTCGACGAGACGGGAAGCCGCCGTGTCGACCTCATCAGGGGTAGACGGGTCTTGAAACAAGGATTGGTCGGCCAGCAGTCCCGTAAAGGACTGCCAGTCGACCCTAGGCCTGAGAGGGGATGTCGCGACCCGAGTGAGCCCCAAACCCACCGTGACCAAGATCGGTAGGTGAGGGGTACTCAGGTCGTACAGTGCCTCTATCGCTAGAGGGCACCGTAGCCCCTTGTGAACACACACGTCCAATACGTCCGGTTGGTACCGGGCCAACGTTGGAACGTGTGTGGGTTCGTTGGGGCCGACCACGCAGTAGTCCCCCCTTTCGGCATCCTCGTACAATCGCCTTCCGGGCGGCGTGATGATTCGGGAGCCCCAAGCGACATGTTTCGCATTGAGGTCCCCGACCACCAAGGCCGGATGGCGATCATGGTTCAAGGCCCGTCTAATATCGTCCTCGACAAAATCAGGACCCGGGGGTCGATACGCGGCATAAATCCGCAATTCGGCCCCCGGTACGTGGACCCTCACCCCGACCGTTCTGGTAGAGGCGAAGGTCAGTAGCTCAAGCTCCTCGTGCACCACGTCCCTCCTGACGAGCGCCGCAGTGCCCCTGAACGGGCGCCCGTTGGAGGTCAGTTCGTCCCGTCGGTACACGAAGTAGTTGGGCATCCTAAAATCTTGTCGAGGTTTGAGCTTGGTCTCGCCCAGGAGGATAACCTGCGGGTCATACTCCTGGGCGAGTCGGATGAGCTCCGACCTCCGGGACCCTATCCCGTCGGGGTTCCAGTAGATGATGCGCAGCTCCTGGCTAGCCATTGAGCTGCGCAATCATCCGGTAGAACCCCGCGAGCAAGGCCCCGAAGGGACTGGCTCCCGAGGCGATCTCACGGATCACTCCGGAGATCACCTCGGACAGTTTCTCCCACAGGGAGAGGAGCCAGGCAGCGAAGCCGGCAGGCTGCGTGTCCTGTCGGCCGCTGCGCCGCTCTCTCTGCGGGCGGGGTGGTAGTGGGGGCTGAGTGTTATCCGGTTCTGGTATCTGTAATGGCGTGGTACTTACTTGGTTCTTTCCCTGGTTGATCGGTGCAGAGGAAGTGGGGATAGTCTCGGATTCGAGGACCTCCATTGGTTCCTCTTCCACCATAGGGGCCGTTCTCTCTTGGTGTACTATTGGGGGATTGGCGGCTAGTTTTAGTGCCCGCTTTTTTTCCTTGGTTTTTTGTTTTTTCTTTTTATTTTTGTTTTTTGTTTTTAGGGGGTTGGTTCGTGTTACGGGTTGGTGTCTGGCAGCCGGTCTTATGTCATTAGCCGGTGCCATCAACGTGGAGGCAGATGGAGCCGCTTCCACTACGTTGGAACGTTGAGCTGGTATGGAGAGAGTTGGGGCTTGGGTCGATTTCCCTTTACCCTTACCCTTGATTGAGACAGCCGGCGGGGCTGGGACTTGATTAACGGCTGCCGATGATGGCACTGGCCGTAGTGGTGGTACTGCGGGAGTTTGGGATCCCCGGGCACGCGGTGCCGGTGGCACAGGGGGAGGGACGGTAACTCCCAACATCCGCGCCTTCCTGCGGTAGACCGCACATCGTTTGTCAACGGCGGCATGGTCCTTCCCACAGTTGGCGCAGGTGAAGGGCCCGTCCCGAGGCCTCGGGCAGTCCGCCACGATGTGATCACCCGCACATCGAACGCAGCGGACCGCTCGGTGGCAATTGGTGGAGGCATGACCAAAGGCCTGGCAGCGATGACATTGCGCCGGCCCACGGTTTGGTCGCCATCCCTCAATTGCCACCCCCGGCAGGTACAGCAGTTCTTCAACTGCGTACAAGCGGGCGAGGCCTTCTTTGGAGAGGTGGTCAAGGGTTACGAAAAATACGCAACCCGGCCTCCCTCTCTTTGCCCTTATGCACCGGGCGTAGCGGGCCGGGAACCCCAGCTCCTTTAGGGCGTTTATGATTTCTGCCGCGTCGGTGTCAGCGGGCAGGCCTCGAATCGCCACTCTCGCGGGGATGTCCTCCTCTAACGCATAACAGTACCACTTTACGGCGCTGTCCGCGGAGGAGGCCCCCGCGAGGTAGGCTTGAACCACCCTGTATTCTTCTGCCGACGCGGGCAGAAATCTAAACCCTGTTCCATAGGGTCGCACAGACGGGACCCGCCCCAAGCGCTCCCTTATGGCCGCCATGTGGCGAGACCAGTTCGGGAGCGCTTCCACCATAATAGGTGGGTGGCGGCGGGGTGCCTCGTTAGCACGGATCCCTCCTGGAGCAGGGGACTTGGTTAACTCTGGTCTATGAGTCGTGGTCGATGGCTTTTGAGTTGCTGCTATTGCAGCATAGGAGGTGGAAGGTACTGGAGATGGAATGGGATTGGGTGTAATTTTAGGGTGGGAGGCGGTAGACTCAAGGTCCATATATCTAGTTGATTCTAGATTGCCCACCGTGCTGCTTAAGGTGGGGGCACCCCTACGTCTAACCGACGGAATGGGAGAAATGGCTGGAGAAGGGGACCGAGGAGGAGTACGCAGCTGTTTTACTGGGTGGACCTCCACCATCCCTAGACTCCTCCTAGGTTTAGGAATTGGTTTCTTTTTTGGGGAGGTTCTTTCCACACTCTTAGAGGTGGAGTGGGACGAGACTGAGGATTCGCTGTCGTAAGAGGACGAGTCCTCGGACGAGGTTGTGTCCTCGATGTCCTCAGCCTCGTCCCCCTCCATCTCGCTTAAGGATCTAGATGACGGTCCTATCCGGGGGCGCTTATCTTTTGCCTCGGAAGAGCTCCGGTCGGACTCGGACCTCGCCTTCTTGCGCGGCCGAAGGGACCCCGAGCAATCTGCCGGTAAGGGAAAGAAACTTTCCCCCGGACCGATCCTCGGTGACCCTCGGGCCGCGCCCGAAGGACCGGGCCGGTCGTCCGTTCCGGTGCCTAGTTCCGGGCGAGCAGGTAGGGAGCAAAAAGCGGGTGAGCCCGCTATTGCCTGATGTCCCTTTCGGGACGGACCGGGTGTGCTGATATTGGGGGGAGGTGACCCCCCAGACATGATGTTGCTAACTTATTAACTGGTTGTTTTTATCATCAGGTCCCAGTCGGTCCAGTTGCAGCGTTAAAGTTTTTTTGTTGTGGTAACCGAATTCGGCAGTGGACACAAAAGCAGTAATAATATGAATATATGAATAGAATTAACTTAGAATTTTAATAAAATTTTGTTTTAATTTGCTACTTGCCTAAAATTAATTAACTACTTTCTAATGCTACCACCCCCACCGTCGTTCTTCACCTTCTGTCAACGTCCATGGCCCGTCAGCGGACTTGGTAGTTAAAAATAACAAAGTTAAATAAAAATAAAAATAAGATAAAAGAATAAAATAAAATGGATTGAAACGATTGAAGATGGTAGTTAATGTTAAGCAAATGATTTGGTGTGAATAGTTACTAATGTATTTTATTCAAAAGCATGATATCGTTCCATGTGGAATAACACTATTCCTGGATCGATATAGGTCACTTTATCCTAATTGTGATAAATACTTGGACGCCTAACTTAATGAGTAATTTTGTAATAGTGAATTTATAAATTGCAATTAAAAACAAAGCCGCAATATTGGCCAAAGACGGCGACAGAACGATTAAGAAAAACAAAAACAACAAGTATATACAGATACTAGCAACTATCTTCAAATAACCTAAATGAATGCTACTGAAACTATAACTAATATAAAGAGAAAATAAGCAAATAAAAATTTACAATCAATTATTAGGTGGAGGTTTACCACTGTGGGTGCCGTCTATCGGTACCACAATATCAAATAATCTAATAATATTTACAATTAAAGACATAGAAAAAATTAAGGCAAATGAGGGTAGAACTAAAAAAAATATTAACTAGGCTATTGTAAAAATTTTGTAGAAAGAACAACGCTTCCTATTGGTTGACGGACTAGCGTCACTATTGTATCAAGAAGTTTTGAAGAAACTACTTGCGGACTTTATTGATTAAAACTAAGAAAAAAAAATACAGAATTACAAGCTAATTTATGTACAGGCAAACTAACTAAACACTACTTACCGCTCCCGACTAGTTCCCGACACTACCGTTCCCTTGCGGGGCTAATAATCAGCAAATCGGGTTTAGCTTCGGTCCCGCCTAACCCCAAGGGGCAGGACAGGACTGGGAATAAACACAGGGGGCCAGACTCTGGTGGCGCTAACGTCCGCCAATTTTATCAACAAATAAAATGGTGACGCAGCTACACAGGCTGGACGACACCTACCCGTATTAGACTAATGTCTAGGAATAAAAAGTGTCAATCCACTTACCTGTTCCCGGGTCCTGTGTACTGTTGTCCGGAACGTCTCCGCGCCGTAACAACTACACTAGATTGAACACTCTCACGTTTGGGTTCGACAAATTGTACAGCACAACCAATTTGGATCCTCTGCGCACTGGTGTCCCGGGAATTTGCAGCGAGGTAGGCCCCCTATTTATGGTCGCCCACGCGCACTCGGCCAGCGCTATTATGAGTCCGAGCACGGTGGGCGTCCATTGTTCTCTCGGCCGCCTCGCTCGCCTATTGTTTGCCTAGTCGCTCTATTAGTCGCCCGTATTGTGACTCGCTCCTGCGTTCCCACGCCAAATTAAAGACCACGAGGACCAATCTTTATTTACAAACAAAATATAACAAATTACTTATTTTCATGTTTAACTATTCCTATTTACATTATCTCTATTTATTTCACAGCTATTTTTCACATACTATCTATTTACGGACATTTATAACTATTTATTCTCTATTTTAACTATTTTCTAACACAACTATTTATTACGGACATTTTCTATAACTATTTTTAACACTATCTATGTCCGTCGCGAACAATATCTATTCTAATCTTATATTTATTCATGTCCGTCGCGAACATCCTCCCGCCGTGCAGCGTCGTTCACGTCGCTGCATCCTCCTTGGTGAGCGGCGGTCATCGTGGGCAGCACGATAATCTTCTTTGCCGGGCGTCGCAATATACCGCCGGCGGTGCGCACGTCGACCACTCGAGTGATGCCGTCGGCCCCCGGGTAAACCTCCTGGATGATCCCACGTGGCCAGGTGTTCCGTGGGAGCGTTCCGTCTGCTATTATCACGACGTCGCCTATCTTCAGGGCGGGCCCGCGGCTGTGGGGCTCCCGCCGGTTCTGCAGGTCGGGCAGGTACTCCCGGAGCCAGCGACTCCAGAACACATCTGCCAGACGTTGTGCTGCGCGCCAGTGTGCGCGCCCTATGAGGTCGGCGTCGTCGAACTTGCCCGGCACGGGGACTCGCGCCGGGCCTCCTAGCAGGTAGTGGTTTGGCGTTAGAGGGTCGGGATCGTCGGCGCTCACCGAGACGTGGGTGAGAGGTCGGCTGTTCACTGTGAATTCTGCCTCTGCTAGCAGAGTATGAAATATTTCGGGCGTCGGGTGCCTCGGCTGTTCCGTGGCCGAGAGCGCGGCCTTTACCGCCCGCACCATTCTCTCCCAGGCGCCGCCCATGAAAGGCGCGCCCGGGGATGAAGCGCCATTGTATAAGCCTTAAGCTCGCTTCATGCTCGGTCGCCTTGTCCAAAGCTTGGCGCAGCTCCTTGTCGGCACCCCGTAAATTGGTGCCGTTGTCGCTCCATATCTCCGTCGGGGCTCCCCGGCGCGCGATCATGCGCCGGAGTGCCATCACTGCTGAGTCCGTGCCGAGGCTCGCTGCCGGTTCTAAATGTACCGCACGCGTAGTGAGACATGTGAAGATGGCCACGTAGTGCTTCTGGGTGCTTCTGCCGGTGGTAACTTGATAGGGCCCGAAGTAATCGAGGCCCACGTATGTGAATGGTCGCCGATGGTGTGCCAGTCTGCTCGGTGGGTGGTCGCCTGTGGCTGGACGCGGTGGAGTGTCCTTGCGGATACGACACGGAAGACAGTTGTGGATCACGCTCCGTGTCACTGGGCGTAGGCGTAAGACCCAGTACGACTGTTGGCACTCGGCGATCGTAGCTTCGGTTCCGGCGTGGTGCATCTTTCTATGGATGAAGTCTATCATCAGTCTCGTTTCGCGTCGGGATCCGTCTAGCACGAGAGGCGAGGTGATGACGTCAGCTCCCTCTATGTTGCCGATGCGTCCGTTTATTTTCAATATCCCGTCCGCGTAAGTTACGGACAAGTTTCGCAGTCGGCTCGCTGGGGATATTTGTTTCCCTCGCTGGAGCGTCGAAATCTCTTCCTCGAAGGTCGCCCGCTGGCTCTGTCGCCAAATGAGCGTCTCGGCGCGTCGAAGCGTGTCGGCGTCTAAAGTCTTCCATTGAATGACTACTTGCTCTGGCGTCCGCGGTGTGTTCAGCGGGGTCTTCGAAGTCGTCTTCTTTCTATTTCTCTCCCACGTCGGGTCCGAGCGCGGGTTCCGTCTGGTCCTCTTGTAATAAGTGCGCTCGCGACTTCTGCGGCATAGGTCGACGAATTGCAGTATTCGCCCCGTTGCACGCAGGTACTTTTCCCACTTTGAAAAGCGTCTTGGGTCCGGGATCGCTTCGCCGAGGCTCTCTCTGCTCACGGCGAGCGTTGCGCACTTCTCTTCACCCGTCTCTTCTGCCCTTCTTGCAGTCCGTTGTACGGGCCAATCATCCGGATGCCGTCTTAGGTATTCCGGGCCTATGAACCAGCGGTGGTTTCTTTCAAAGCCGACGGGTAGCTCTCTAGTGGCGTCGTCGGCGACATTTTCCTTCGTGGGGACCCAGCGCCATTCCTCCACAGTGCTGTTCTCTTCTATCGCTGCAATGCGGTGAGCGACGAACGGTCGATACGACCTCGACCCCGTTCGTAGCCAGGTCAATACGGTGGCGCTGTCTGTCCAGAACACTCTGGTTTTCTAAAGTGTTTTTCCGTGACGGCCGCGGCTATGCGGCTTCCCATCACGTCGGCTTGTAGCTCGAGACGCAGTATCGATGTTGGCTTCATGGGTGCGACTCGGGCTTTGGCGAGGGAGGTCCTCATCTCCCCGTCGGGCGTCTCCACGCGCCAGTACAACGCGGCGTCGTGGGCGTACTTGTTGGTGTCCACTTACGTGTGGAGCTTCAGGTCGGCGGCGTCCGGGTACTGCAGTCGGTTCTTCACGCAGATGGCGGTTGCAGGTGAGCTTGTCGCGCCGAAGACGATGGACCTCATCCGGTATTCTATGGGCTCTTGTGAAGGGTCCTCCCTCCACAAGTACCGGAGCGCGTCGCGGTCCTCGCTTCGGACGCCTATCTGTATAAACATCTCCGTGATGTCCGCGGAGACGGCGACGGCGTGCTGCCTGAAGTGCATCATCACTTCGGGCAGCGACTGCAGCAGGTCCGGGTCGGTGAGCAGGAAGTCGTTTGGGCTTCTTCCCTCTATTTTTCGCATCGGCGTCGTGCACGACGCGAATCTTCTCCTGCTTCATTGGGTGTGTTACGTCGAAGTGCGGCAAGTACCGGGTTCGCTTCTTCGTACCCGTCGACGGAGTTACTTCGGCGTATCCTTTCGCTACCAGTGCGTTTGTTCGTTGCTTGTAGCGCTCTTTCAAATTTGGATCCTTCTCCAGCTTCTTTTCTACGGACGTCAGGCGATTCAGCGCGGCTTCAAAATTGTTGGGCATCTTCAGGCCCTCCTCACGCCACAGCAGTGCGGTCTCGTAGCGGCCGTCGGGTTGCTGTTGAGTGGTCTCTCGCAGGATCTTCAGCGCGCGCTCGTCTGGGTCGTTCTTCGGTGTCTTGGCGGCGACGGTGAGTCCCTCGATCGCGAAGTAGTGCCTGAGGGCTTCGTCCATGTTCGCGTCGGCCGTCGTCGCGTGTGCCACGAAGTTGACGCGCTGTCTCTTGCCTCCCGGGTGTGCTCCGTGCACGACCCACCCGAGCGGAGTACGAGACGCCACTGGCTGATCGCGTCGTCCCGTCCGCATCTCCTCCGTCACCAGCAGGTGCCAGTTGTCTTGGCCGATCAGTATCTTCGGCGAGGCGTAGCTCGTTTTGAAGTGATGGCGGAGGTCGGTGAGGTGAGGGCACGACGCGAGGACTTCGATGTTCAGTCGCTGTGGTGTTAATTTTAAGCCGTTGACTGTCCGTAGGTTCAGTTCTTGCGGTTCCCCCGTGCGTCCGCATAGCTTTAGCGGGACGCGTCGTGAGCGTGTTGCGTCTATCTTATTGTCTCCGATGGCAGTGATGAAGAGGGGTTCAATCGGTCCTTTGGCGCCGACTCGTCTCGCGAAGTCTTCGTCAATCAGCGAGATCGTCGACCCGTCGTCCAGCAGGGCCCATGTATCTGCTTCTCCCGCCGGTCCGATAACAGTAATTGGCGCCATCTTTAGGTAGGCTGTCGCACTTCTTGCGGCCCACGTCGAGGTGACCGCCTCTTCTTTTTCTTTCGGCTTCTGCCATGCTGGCTTCTTATGCAACAGCTCGTGGTGCGTGCGTTCGCAGCTGTCGACGCCGCACTTCTTCTTTTTGCATACGTGTCCCCGGGACCGGAACCGTAGGCACCGGAAACACAAATTTTCGCGCTTCGCCGTATCCCAGCGCTCGCTGACGGCTGCTCTCTTGAATTCGGGACAATCTTGTGGGATGTGCCCCGGCTTCTGACATGCTGCGCATTTCCTCTCTTCCTTCGCTTGCGTGGTGTGCGTCCTCTGAGGCATGTTCAACATCTTCCGCCGACCGCTGGTGTTCTCCACTCTCGTCTCTGGCTCCGGCTGTGCGTATGGGCTGCACAGGTCCGCCTCGCGTTGCAGGAAGCGCGACAGCTTGACGAGGTCCGGTTCTCCCGCCGGTTGAGTTGCTGAGAATTCGAACCAGCGGTGGCGTAGAGTGGACGGCAGCTTCTCCGATGTGATGTTGGTGAGCTCCGGGTTGTACATATAATGTACGCGGTCGAGGGCCCTCAGAGCGGCGACGACGTTGTTCACCTTATTTGCAAATACGCAGATGTCCCTCGGTGTGTCCGTGCAGCGTGGCAGCGCGCGCAGTCGTTCCAGCTCCGTTGCGGCGATTGCTTCTGGACGTCCGAAGCGCGATTCTAGAGTCCGCATGATCTCGGCGGGCTCGGTGTAATGCAGCAACAAGTTTTCGACCGCTTCTCTTGCTCTTCCTCTTAACGTACGCCGAAGTCTCGCAGTGTTCTCTGCGGCGCTGAAGCTGTCCGCTGATTCGGCGTAGGCGACCTTGAAGGAGAGCCATTCTTGGTGCGATCCACTGTACACTGGAAGCTCCCCGTAGTACCGATGCGATGGTCCGGGCCTGGCTTGGCGGGCGGCCGTCGCGATGGCAGCTGCTAGTTCGGCGATGTCGCTCTTCGGTGCGACAGGTGCGGCAATCGGTGCCGCGGCAGGGGCCGGTAGCTTCAGCTGTTCTATTGGTGCGGGAAGTTCCAGTTGCGGTTGCTCGATGGTGGCTGGTGATCCGTGTGTTGGCTGCATTACTCTTTCTTCGACTCCGTGTAGCGCGATCGATCGTTGCTGACTGAGCCATGTATCGACGCGCTGTGTTTGCTCGTTCTCGTCCTCCGTGAGTGTTGTGCGCGCATCTTCCTCCTCTTCAACGAGCGCTTCGGCTTCTAATGTTGAGATGCGGGCGGCGGCGAGCTCTGCTTGGAGTCGGGCTTGTTCTTCCTTGGCGCGAAGATGCTCTTCTTTGAGGCGCGCCATAAGCACCAGCCGTTGTGACTGTTGACTCGACTTTCTTGAAGATCCTCGTACTGGTGGCGCCATCCCGTCGCGGAGTGTGGAGCCTTCTTCTGTCGTCGAGATTTTGGCAGCGGCGTCCGTGATGTGGGACCCGTGTACTATTTGATTGGCCGTGAGCGCTGACTCCTTTCTGTTCTGGCTCGCGGATACGACGCTCTCCGTTGCTGCGTCGCCTGAAGTTGTTGCCGGTGTCGCGGTGCTGGGAGGTCTGACCACTCGACGACAGACCCCGCTATTCGGTCCCGTTGGCGACGCCGGCGAGTATTGCGTAGGCAATATTTGGCGGGAGGGCGGCATCGCTTGTGAGCCCCGCGGCACTCCCGGACACTTTTCCACTTGGGAGGAGGGTGCCGCCATCGGTGGCGGTCCCTGCGTCACTCCCGAACGCGGCGCGGTTGACTGGGAGGAGGTTGCCGCCATCGGTGGCGGTCCCTGCGTCACTCCCGAACGCGGCGCGGCCGACACAGCTCGTTGCTGTGCGTCTTGTGATGTTGAGCCCGAGACAGCTTCGTTGCCGGGCCGGTCCAGGCGTGACGACCTCATCTTCTTGGACCGTGTGAGCACCATTTCTTCAATCTTCAATCTTCAATTTTCTTCGATCTTCCTCAAATGAATCCGGCTCTCGAAGGACCAATATTCCGGACGGCCACCGCTCAGGTTTCGGCCACCACGTGTGATTTTTAGACTTCTTACTCTCGTTGAAACGTGGTGGCTCGAGTATTGCCGCAGTGGCTGTCGCGGAACGGGTGCTGGGATTGGTTCGAGGAAAATAACGAAGGCTTCAAGTATGGCGTTCACACGGTCCTCGTGGCTTGACCGGCGCAGGGCGTAGGAGCGAGTCTCTTCTTGTGCGACGGCTCTCTCCTCTTCTTCTGGAGAGGTCTTGACTCGTCGGCTCGCTGTCTCGAACTGAATTTGCAGCAGTCGGGGTCGTCGTACCCCCTTGCGGGGGCACGGAGCGGGCCTCGGGGAAACCCCTTTGCCCGGGCATATAACTCCCCGCCTATCGAGGCAGGGGTGGTGCGCTGCAGGACTGAGTGAAGCAGGCTTGGAGTTGTGATGTTGGGTGGGATCGCTTTTTCTTCTTTCTTCCTTCTCTTCTATCTTCTTCGTCGTCAGCAGGGGGCGGCCGCTTCTCTTCACCATGGTTTTTTTTTTTTTTTTTTACAATTTAATATTAACCTAACTTAAGCTAAAGTAAACCTAACTTAACCTAACTTACATCTAAGTGACAGCAGCGCGCCGTTCCTGCACTCCGTGGAGTGCCGGGGCAGCGCGCGCCGTCACACCTAAACCTAAACCTAATCTAACTTAACCTAACATAACCTAATCTAACCTAGCATGGGGGAGAGAGCAAGCCGCACTCCTCGCTAGAGTCCTCCCCCTCCTCTCCCCATTGTTACAATTTTGATGGGAGGGAGGACTGTAGCGGGTATGAACACCCCATCCCAAAAGGGGGTGGGGGGTAGGGTCAAAGCCCCTAATGGAAATGAGGCTGCACCTGCAGCCGCGGTCCCCATACGGGAGACCCGCCAAACGGGCAAGAGGCGTGGGACTAGAGGCTGATGAAACTCAGCTCCGAGAGGGGCGCTCATAGGTCCTCCCCGGCCTCACAGCCGGCGAGGAGCTTTAACTCCGAATGATCGTCGGGGGTACCAATAGCTCCCGCGGCAACGCCGTACCATCCGGCGGTCTGGCGTGCAGCGGGGCTATGTTGTGGAGATGCTCATGGGGCCCATTTTCGGCTCGCTCGTACATATTACGGGCGAGCCTAGTCACAAACTCCACGAGCGACTCCACACCTAGGTCCCGGGCAATAACGTCATTTCTGACGTACTGCCCGGCCCCGACGATAATGCGGAGGGAAAGACTCTGTTGGGCCTGCAACCTAGATCGCTGGGACGGCGACAACAGGTGATACCAGGCCTCAGCAGCGTATGTGAGGCGGGAACGGACGTATGTCTTGTAAATGGCGAGTTTGGTCCTGGTCGGAAGCCCGGACGCAAGCACCGGCCGCAACAAGAACCTGGCCGCGCGAGTCTGACCGATGACTCGGTTGACGTGCGCGACCATGCTCAAGGAGCGGTCGATGTCGCATCCGAGATACCGGACCGTGGTCCTGAACTCGACATTCACACCTCGGAGGCTGAGTTTCTTTGGGACGACTCTGATACGGACCGGACCGTAGAGTAAGGCCGCGGTCTTTCCCACATTGACCGCGACTCTCCAACGGTCCAGCCACTGGGGCAGTAAATCCAAAAGCCTCTGCATCCTCATAATGGCTGCAGAGGGGAACGGAGAGGACGAGAAGTAGGCCGAGTCGTCAGCGAACAAGGCCAACTTCACGTCCTCCTCCCACGCCCGAAGGTGACCCTCCAGTGTGGGGATGTCATTAGTGTAGAGGGCGTATAGGATAGGTGATAGGACACTACCCTGGGGAACCCCGGCCGTAATGGGACGCACGGAAGACCGTGCGCCCTCGACCGCGACAAAAAAGGTTCTGCCCTCCAGATACGACCCGAGCAGTCGCACGTGGGCGTGCGGTAGGCCCGCGTCCCGCAGCTTGTGGACCAGCCCCTCGTGCCACACACGGTCGAAGGCCTTCTCGATATCGAGAAGGACCGCGACCGTGTATTGGCGCGAGTTTCGCCGGTCCGCCAAGTGATGCAGGACACGGGTCAGTTGCAGAGTCGTCGAGTGGCCGCTTCTAAAGCCGAATTGCTCCGGCCTGAGGAGAATATACGGCGATATTCTCCTCAGGAGCAGCCGCTCGAACAACTTGCCCACGTGCGACAGCAAGGTAATCGGTCGGTAACTGGAGGGCTTTCTCCTGTCCTTGCCGGGTTTGGGCAAGACGATAATCTTGCCCAATTTCCAAGTTCCAGGGAAGTGTCCTACCCTGAGAATGGAATTAAACAATCGTGTCATTGCTGACACGATTGAAGGAGGGAGATTTTGTAGGGCGAGGGGGGGAATACCGTCCTCGCCGGGGGCTTTGCGCCTCTTCATCAGCTTGATGAGGAGGCGCACCTCCCTGGGAGTGACTAGATCGTCACCTCCCAGCTCGACTCCCGGCGATTCCGGTTTGAGGAGTTGGATTACGCCCTCTGACACCTCCCGATGGAATGCAACCATCGAGGGTGCAGAGACATTCGGAGTGAACTGCCGCTCCAGCGAGTTGGCCAGGACTTCAGCACGAGCCAACGGTGTAAAACACCGTCTTCCCCCCTCGTCCTCCAAGGGGCAAGTGGGGAAAGGCTCGTTCGTGAGCCGGCGACAGATGCGGTGAAGGGGGGCCATCGTACGGTCGTCGGACGCGTCCGACAGTCTCCCCTCCCAGGTGTCACCCCGGTAAGTCCGCATCTTAGTCACCAGCTCATCCTCAAGTCGGTTTAGCTCGCGCTTAATCCTGGGACACCTAGATGTCGCCCAGAGCCTCCTCAGTGCCCTCTTCCGACGAATTAACGTCTTGAGGTGCACCGGGAGTTCCGCTCTGGGCCCCCCGCTGGGTACCAGAGTCGTCGCTTGGTCCAGGGCTCCCCTGATGGTGTCGACGAGACGGGAAGCCGCCGTGTCGACCTCATCAGGGGTAGACGGGTCTTGAAACAAGGATTGGTCGGCCAGCAGTCCCGTAAAGGACTGCCAGTCGACCCTAGGCCTGAGAGGGGATGTCGCGACCCGAGTGAGCCCCAAACCCACCGTGACCAAGATCGGTAGGTGAGGGGTACTCAGGTCGTACAGTGCCTCTATCGCTAGAGGGCACCGTAGCCCCTTGTGAACACACACGTCCAAGACGTCCGGTTGGTACCGGGCCAACGTTGGAACGTGGGTGGGTTCGTTGGGGCCGACCACGCAGTAGTCCCCCCTTTCGGCATCCTCGTACAATCGCCTTCCGGGCGCCGTGATGATTCGGGAGCCCCAAGCGACATGTTTCGCATTGAGGTCCCCGACCACCAAGGCCGGATGGCGATCATGGTTCAAGGCCCGTCTAATATCGTCCTCGACAAAATCAGGACCCGGGGGTCGATACGCGGCATAAATCCGCAATTCGGCCCCCGGTACGTGGACCCTCACCCCGACCGTTCTGGTAGAGGTGAAGGTCAGTAGCTCAAGCTCCTCGTGCACCACGTCCCTCCTGACGAGCGCCGCAGTGCCCCTGAACGGGCGCCCGTTGGAGGTCAGTTCGTCCCGTCGGTACACGAAGTAGTTGGGCATCCTAAAATCTTGTCGAGGTTTGAGTTTGGTCTCGCCCAAGAGGATGACCTGCGGGTCATACTCTTGGGCGAGTCGGATGAGCTCCGGCCTCCGGGACCCTATCCCGTCGGGGTTCCAGTAGATGATGCGCAGCTCTTGGCTAGCCATTGAGCTGCGCTAACATCCGGTAGAACCCCGCGAGCAAGGCCCCGAAGGGACTGGCTCCCGAGGCGATCTCACGGATTACTCCAGAGATCACCTCGGACAGTTTCTCCCACAGGGAGAGGAGCCAGGCAGCGAGGCCGACAGGCTGCGTGTCCTGCCGATCTCTGCGCCTCTCCCGCTGCGGGCGGGGAGGAAGTGGGGGCTGCGAGTCGCCCAGAGTATTCGTGTTCTGGGGCGGGTCGGTGACTGTTATCTCCATGGGAGATGGAGGTTGGATCGTCTGGGCAGCTTGTCCTTCACCCATGGCGGCTGCTTCTTCCTTTTCTTTTTTTTTCTTCTCTCTGGCTTTCATTTTTTTCTTTTTGTTTTTTTTTTGAGATTTGGTCAGTACAGTGAGTTGGAGATCAGTCCCTGCCTTGTTGATTGAACGGGGGGCCGGGCGGGGCTTTATGGCCTGTCGTTGAGGGTTCGCCTCTGCCATCAGGGTAGCCGCTGTTGCGCTGGCCTCCACAGTGGCAGGTTGGGTATTAACCGGAGGGAAAGGGAGGGCTTGTGAACTCTTTCCCTTGCCCTTGCCCTTCCGAGATGGACTTGGTGCGGGACGTGGAGCAGGGGTAGGGGCTTGACCGGCGCGCCTCGCTGGCGGTACGGGGGGAGGAATAGTGACCCCCATCATCCGCGCCCTCCTGCGGTAGAACACACACCGCTTGTCAACAGCGGCGTGGCCCTTCCCGCAGTTGGCGCAGATGAAGGGTCCCTCCCTTGGCCTCGGGCAGTCCGCCACAATGTGCTCACCCGCACATCGCACGCAGCGGACCGCTCGGTGGCAGTTGTTGGAGGCGTGTCCGAAGGCCTGGCAGCGATGACACTGCGCAGGTCCTCGGCTTGGACGCCATCCCTCAACTGACACCCCCGGCAAGTACAGCAGTTCTTCAACTGCGTACAAGCGGGCGAGGTCATCCTTGGAGAGGTGGTCCAGGGTTACGTAAAAGACGCAACCCGGCCGCCCTCTCTTGGCCCGTATACACCGAGCATAACGAGCCGGAAACCCTAACTCCTTTAAAGAGTCTACGATTTCTGCCGCGTCGGTGTCGGCAGGTAGGCCTCGAATTGCCACTCTCGCGGGAATATCCTCCTCCAATGCGTAACAGTACCATTTAATGGCACTGTCAGCGGAGGAGGCTCCCGCGAGATAGGCTTGGACCACCCTATACTCCTCTGCCGACGCCGGCAGAAATCTGAAGCCTGACCCGTAAGGGCGCACAGAGGGGGCCCGCCCTAAGCGCTCCCTGATGGCCGCCATGTGGCGGGACCAATTGGGGAGCGTTTCCACTACAATGGGTGGATGGCGGCGTGGCTCGTCCCCGGCGCGCGGTTTTGTTGAAGCAGAGGCATTCAATTGTGGGCGCAGTGTAGGCGCCGGTCGCGTTGCTGCAATGGTTGCGTATGAAGTCGAGGGCACTGGGGAGGGGGGGGGATTGGGGATGGAGTTGGGTTGAGGGTTGGAGACTGTTGGCTCTAGGTCCATGTACCTGGTTGACTCCAGGTTGCCCACCGTGCAGCCTGTGGTGGGGGCACCCCTGGGCCTGTCCGTCAGGATGGGGGAGATGGTAGGAGAAGGAGACCGAGGAGGCGTACGCAGCTGTTTGGCTGCATAGACTTCCGCCGTCCCTGTACGCTTCCTCGGCTTGGGAGTTGGTTTGGGGGGTGTAAGGGACTTCGCCCTCGATGAGGAAGAATGAGAGGATTTGGTTGAATCGGTCTCGGATTCTGAGTCGGACGTTTCATGGGAGGAGGACGTCTCCTCAGTGTCCTCGTCCTCATCGTCCTCGTTAATAGATTTGTACGAAGGTCCAATACGTGGCCGTTTGTCTATAGCCTCGGAAGAACTCCGGTCGGACTCGGACCTGGCCTTCTTCCGCGGCCGAGGGGGCCCAGTGCGATCCGTCAAAGGGGGAGACGAAGCTTCCTCCGGACGAATCCTCGGAACCCCCTGGGCCGCGACCGAAGGCCCGGGCCGATCGTCCTTTCCGGAGTCCGGTTCCAGGCCGATAGGTTGGGAGCGATGGGCGAAAATTCCCGCCATCGCTTGACGTCCCCTGTGAGACGGGCCGGGCGTGCTGATGATGGGGGGAGATGAACCCCCAGACATGATTTTGGCCGTACTAGATGGGGGTAGCAGGGTCCTTGGACATCTGTGCCTTGTAGGCGAATAGTGGTGGTGTGATATATAACAAAAGCACCGCAATCCCGATCGACCCACAGGGATAACTGTAATACCGACCGACAGATGTTAATATTTAATTTTTAATAATAATAATAGATATCCTGCTAATAATTAAAGTAGTATTATATACATATATGTACAAGTCTAGTCTACTGATAGAAACTTTAATTTATAAGAACAATAATCATCAATAAGGGAAAGAAAACTATAAACTAGGGACAAAACAGTACACAATAAGAAGGTCCTATATTGGGACAACGAGTAGTCGGCAGGCGCGGGCCACCAACGCTAACCCGACTGAGTGCCCCGGGTCCAATACCCGAATCTCCAAGAGTTCCGATATCAGAATCCGAGACCCACGGCCACACAGCCACGGTCGCCACACCCTCACCAAACTCACTCGCCGATCCAATGCGACCCACAAAACAAGAATGAATATAGGGAAATATCTGTTCTCAACAAAGTTGAGACAGCCTTTTCGTACAAACAAACAAAACAATACAATTAATTTTAATTATGCTATAATAATCGGTTAATTAGATGAATGTAATGAATAAAGTATGCTAAGTGATAGTTTGTCTAAATAATATAATAATAATGTGAAGGATAACTTAATGTAATAGGGGCAGTTGTCAGTCGGAATGTATTAATATTGTAGAATTTATACTATGAATTTGAAAATGTAATACCAAACGAGGGTTGTTCTGAAAAAATTTTGTTATTTCGAATATAAAATTTTGTTTCTACGATCTAAATTACAACAACAAATTCTATTGGTCGAGATCGGTGAGAATGAACAGCTGGTACGATAAGAATCAACGATAAAGAAATCTATTACGTTATTACTACAGTCTTGAGGATAAAGTTGATGAATTTGATAAAATAATTGTGAACTAATATAAATTGAATGGACTAAACTACTATATACTGAGACTAATACTACAAAACTGGATTAAGATTAAATGTAACAACTTACTAACTAAACTAACTATTGGACTAACTAACCTAGGCACTGACACCTACACCCTAACTAGCTCCGATCCGACTGCCAATTCGGGTTTAGTTTGCAGCCCCTCCTAACCCCGAAGGGTAGGGGAGGACTGGGAACGGACACGGGTGGCCAGACTCAGTGGCGCTAACGTGACTCGGTTTTATTCTTTAGAATAAAGTGAGTACGCAGCTTACACAGGTATGAACGACACCCACCCGCAATTAACAAATGTTAAAGAATAAAGTGTCGTTCGACTTACCTGGTCCCGGGTCCCGAATTTGTTCTGTTCGGAGCGTTGACAGCGCGCCTACACAGAACTTCAAGAATTTTGTACACTCGCGATGAGGAGAGCATCCAAGTCAGCACAGCCTTAGTTCACACGTCCGTCACTCGCACTGGTACCCCGGGAAGTCCCCTCTGAATTTGCAGCGAGGTAGGCCCCCTATTTATGGTCGCCCACGCGCACTCGGCCAGCGCTATTATGAGTCCGAGCACGGTGGGCGTCCATTGTTCTCTCGGCCGCCTCGCTCGCCTATTGTTTGCCTAGTCGCTCTATTAGTCGCCCGTATTGTGACTCGCTCCTGCGTTCCCACGCCAAATTAAAGACCACGAGGACCAATCTTTATTTACAAACAAAATATAACAAATTACTTATTTTCATGTTTAACTATTCCTATTTACATTATCTCTATTTATTTCACAGCTATTTTTCACATACTATCTATTTACGGACATTTATAACTATTTATTCTCTATTTTAACTATTTTCTAACACAACTATTTATTACGGACATTTTCTATAACTATTTTTAACACTATCTATGTCCGTCGCGAACAATATCTATTCTAATCTTATATTTATTCATGTCCGTCGCGAACACATGTGGATTGCGGATTCTTTTTCTAGACGAAGTCTACACGACTGAAAACGATTCTATTTATGAGAATTTTTAAAAAATAAATTTTTTCCTGAAATTTATATAAAGTACCAGAAGTGATTATTGAAAATGTTTAGTGAGTTTCCTAATTGGCACAAATCAAAAGTTTTTCTTATTAGTAAATTTACTTTTTGTGATCAAGTTATAAACAGCTTAGGTACCGTTATTTTCAGCCCGTTGTAGTTTGATAAAAGGTTTGGTTAGCCAAATAAATACAAAATAGGCAAGCGCTTTTCTCTTTGACCTAGTTCAAATTTTATGTTAAGTGGTTCGTGCTTAAGAATTTACGCGTTGTTCTGATGAAAATACCAACTTAATAGGTAAGATTGTTTCCGTAGATTTAAATATGATTACCGGTAATTAATGTTTCATTAACTAATTATTATTATATTATATCTATATATTAATACGTGAAGCAAAAACTTTGTATCCATTTTTACGAAAATTGCGCGGACGGAGGAGTATGAAATTTTCCACACTTATAGAGAACATAGAGAAGAAGTGCACAATGCTAATATTTTTTTAAATAATGCATAAAAGATATATTAAATCAATAAAGAAAACATTACACATACTACATACCATGTATTTAACGCACACACGCATGCACACTATTTATTGTCAAAATGTTGTTTTCTAAGTCTGTTGTCAAATTGAGATAAAATATTGTTTGTCTTTGTTAATATTACGTAAAAAACCATAACGATTCGAAAAAATAGACGTGGCTCTTAGTTACAATTACGCGATGTCAAATCAAGATATTCCAATCTTCTAACTTATTATTTTTCGGAACTATCATATCCTTACCGGATTTATAATTTATTAATCTTATTGGAAATCTGTACCGGCCATCTTGATCTGATCTGACAAGATAATAGACTAGTTGATAAGAACGACTTGTCATATTTAATGATATTGTCGAAATTTAATGCGTAGCATAACTTAGACAACATAATGTAACACCCAATACATACAAAAACATCAGCAGATGAAATTATTCTCATACGCAAAACTTTTATTTATTTATTTTTTATTGCTTAGACGGATGGACGAGTTCACAGCCCACCTGGTGTTAAGTGGTTACTGGAGCCCATAGACATCTACAACGTAAATGTAAAACTGCAAAAAATGACTATTTTTTTTGCATTCCAATATAAAGACAGAAAAAATAACCAAATTATAACGAATTACGTAATAGGAAAAAAAATACTTCATATAATTTTAATCTTTGAATGAAAGACCCAAACTCGGGGTATATTTTGATTACCTGACCACCTGACTTCAAAGAAGCAAACTTCACTATTGGTCCACGATGAAGAGTTTTGCTTTTGCGATCAGCCTTACTTAGCCGTGCTTAAACTTTAAAAGTTCAATTAATTTCCGTACATACTCTCTAAGAACTTTTACTGACATATTGCATTACGTGCAACGAAAGAATCACTACTAATACATATATTTTTATTAATATAATATATTTATTAAAATCTTATTAATTATACGGCATTGAAAAAAATGATTATAAATACAATTAAAAAAAATCACTGTATAAAAAAGATATTGCCGCTGACGGCAGTGTCTATGACACAAGACCCCACTGGTTAGGGCTTCAGAATGAAAAACCTCCTCACAATACGCGTCATATCAAGGATAAATGCTTTCTATATACCAGGCACCTAGCCCAGCTGGATAAGAAAGTTTATTAAAGCGTGGGTCGAAGCTTTTTTTTAATGCTTACATGGTTCGACGAGCTCACAGTCCACCTGGTGTTAAATGGTTACTGGAGCCCATAGACATCAACAACGTAAATACGCAACCCACCTTGAGATATAAGTTCTAAGGTCTCAGTATAGTCACAACGGCTGCCCCACCCTTCAAACCGAAACGCATTACTGCTTCACGGCAGAAATAGGCGGATTTTCTCAGTGCCTCGCGATTAAGATCCGGTGGGAGACTCAGCAAAGCACTGCTTAGCAAACTCTCTCAGCCTGAGCTCCTTAGGTTACCAGAGATTAAGTAATAGAAAAAATGTACCTGGTTCCGGAAGTTAAATAAAAAGAGATTACAAAAAGTTTTGATATAAAATGTTTCATTTGAAATATTAAATTTTAACCACAATAAATACTAACTGATAATATAAGGCAAATGTGTGATTTTATATATAGGTTAGTTCATACATCGTACTCTTCGTCATAAACGATGCGTTCGACATAGAAGTCATGTGTAATAACTAAAAGTAAAAACGTTAGAATTTTTAATTATAACAAAAAAATAACATTTTAATTAGCACTTCTCTAATTTGTTTAAAAACCAAATTATCTTTTTTTTATTTTAAACAACAAGTAAGGTTTAAAGGAATTTAATTTAAAAACTAATATAAATTTATGAGAAAAAATAACAATTTCCGAAGGTATGTTACATTACTAAATTGATATTTTGTAACACTTCCCGATCTGCTACGTAACTTCACGAATATTGGATGAAGAAAAATCTCGCAAATTAAATTCAAACGCCCTTTGGAATCTTGTTACATTTTTTCACTCGGGCATTTGTATAATGGGCACGAGAAGCCTTCGTTAAAGCCATTACTATCAATTGTCCTCATAAATTGGAGATCAGTGTATTTGGTAGACGATTAATAATTCACAGTTTTGAAGTCGTTATGGCCTAAAAGATAAGAGGCCTGGTGTATTGTGTGGAACTTTGCCCTTGTTATTAGCCCACAGGGAGGTACCAATTTTCGTAATGAAATAAAAATCGAAAAAAACCGTTATGCATTTCGGTTTGAAAGAATCAGTTTGGGGCAGCCTTTGGGGCAGTCAAAACACATGAAACTATGGCAAAAAAGTGTTAGAAAATACTCACAAAAACTCTCTTTTTGTCTCCACCTTATCCCACTGGGGTCGACACAGCGAATTTTTCTATTCTATTCTCTTCTATCAGCCGTCATCTCAACACTCCCTCCTCTCTCTCTCTCTTATCGTCATTCAGACACTCCATCCATGTCTTCTTCGGTCGACATCTTCCCCCTCTACCTTGCACTACCATTTCCATACATCACCTAGTCACATGCATGCACTCAAAATAAACTATCTAACAAATTTAATGATGGATGGAATAATGGATGCTTACCACATTATTAAACAACCCCTTCAATCTAATAATCGATTTAGCAAACTATTTGTTTTAAATTGAGTAATTTAACAAAACTTTGCTGCTTGTATAAAATAATTTTATAAATGGTGTACGACGTTTATTTCATAAACAATGTGTTTCGGGGCAGAGCTCCGCTGTAGATCTAGATGACAAATGACCGGTACTTATTTTTCTTTGTCTTCCTACACTCATTTCGACCTTCTTGAGATAAAATATAGCCTCTAATTATACCGCTTTGGGCGCCATTATTGTACTCAATGGTCGATGTTTAGAACAATTTAATAATCGAATTGATTGAAATTAATTTATTACTGGTGTAGGACTTTTTGTGAGTCCACGTGGGTAGGTACCACCACCCTGCCTATTTCTGCCGTGAAGCAGTAATGCGTTTCGATTTAAAGGGTTGGGTAGCTGTTGTAGCTATACTTGAGACCGAACTTACATCTCAAGGTGGGGGGCGCATTTACGTCGTAGATGTCTATGGGCTCCAGTAACCACTTAACACCAGGTGGGATGTGAGCTCGCCCACCCATCTAAGCAATAAAAAAAAGAACAGTTTCAACATTATTTCTGTTTACCGGATTGCGTTTAAATAAAAACGCTTGCACGCTTCTAGTATGAACCATCTTAGTTTCTCTTAGGCTCTACGCTTTTGAACAGCGTTATAATAATATGTACATACACGAGTGTTATTTTCAACAAATATCACTGGATATTTTTTCCATATTCCTTGAAATATTCATGCCATCACAATATTTATCTCATCATCATCATCATAATTATCTTGGGATATGAAATAAAAGTCTACGCTACAATAGACTTAAATAAGATTTTGTAATAAATAATAATAATTTAGTAATAAAAAGTAATAAATAAAGATTTTCAATCGATATTCTAATCATATTCCAGTTTTTATTTGGATACTAAACTATATTTCTATTTTCTAGATATAAAACAATGGCAGTCAATGAAAAAAATAATTAATTTAGGCAACGATTTTTCCATCCTTCAAATCGAAACACATTATAGCAGGTATAAGCGGGGTGGTGGTACCCAGCCGCCTGGGACCATAATATGACGCCCTAACACCAGTAAAAATCCTTCAGTATCCTTCAGTAAAAGTCCTTCAACTGTAAAATCAAAGTCTAAAGAATAATTCTTTACGAATGATTTAACAGGATAACCAAATACCATATTTCTATTCAAAGGCACATTTTTATTATCAAAAGCTGTTAGATTTGACAATGCACCGAATATTGGTGAGCGGAAATTGAGTAATTTTCAAAACGAAATCCATTTATTTAGTTCCGTACCCTAAGTCACCGCATTTTGGGATCAGTCGAAAAAAAGCGCCATATCACAGAGGACTTTGACAGTGAATTTTTTCTGGTTTTAAAAGGTTCACATAATTCAAAAGATTGTTAGGGACCAATCCTCAAAGTATAAAAACCACACTATAAAAATAATAGAAGAATAAATAATAACGATTTAATTGCAACACACTGTAAATCGGAGTTTAAGTATGTTGTGAATATTATCCGATAGCTTATTTGAGTATATAAGAAATTGCTGACGTCCTATGTAAAAAGGCGAAATATTTAGACATGTGGCAGAGTGACGTGAACGTGTTGAAGGCGAAAGATTTATACGTGTGTGTGTGGCCTAAAGGATAAGACGTTCGGTGCATTCGTGTCGAGCGATGCATCGGTGTTCGAATCCCGCAGGCGGGTACCAATTTTTCTAATGAAATACGTACTTAATAAAATGTTCACGATTGATTTCCACGGTGAAGGAATAACATCGTGTAATAAAAATCGAACCCGCAAATTTATAATTTGCGTAATTACTGGTGGTAGGACCTCTTGTAAGTCCGCACGGGTAAGTACCACCGCCTTGCCTATTTCAGCAGTGAAGCAGTAATGCGTTTCGGTTTGAAGGGCGGGGCAGCCGTTGTAACTATACTGAGACCTTAGACCTTATATCTCAAGGTGGGTGGCGCATTTACGTCGTAGATGTCTATGGGCTCTGTGAGCTCGTCCACCAATCTAAGCAATAAAAAAAGTCCTGAAACTTCTCGTGTGAAGCTGTTTCTCTTTTTTACTTCGATAATTAGGTATAACTTCCACAATACCACCGAACAAATGACGTGCCAGTCTTTTTAGCACAGGAATGTGGTTCATTGAAACTTGCGTCCCAGATATGCTCCGCTAAGACTATTTCCCAACATTGTCGTGACTAGAACCCACAGAGAATCTTGTCATTCTACGCTGCAATTCTCTCGAAACTATACACTTGATATAAAGAAATAAAATTTCGAATAAAGGATAATCATCATCATCATCATCTCAGCCTGTCTACTGTCTACTGCTGAACATAGGCCTCTCCAACTGATGTCCAGTGCAGCCGGTCCGTTGCCACCTGCATCCAACGTGACCCAGCAATTTTCACCAGGTCGTCGGTCCATCTGGTAGGTGGCCGTCCCACACTGCGTTTGCCAGTATGTGGTCTCCACTCGAGGATCTTTGTGCTCCATCGGCCGTCCGATCTTCGAGCTATATGGCCTGCCCACTGCCAATTCAGCTTGCTAATCCTATGGGCTAACACAGTTTAATGCAAATATTATAAGAAACATCATGATGCTTGCCATCTCGGTCGACAGGCTCTACAAATCAATTCTAGTCAATGTCGATGCTGCCGGGATCCCCTTGAAAAGCAAATCCTGAATTGCAAGCTTTCGTTTCCTTACACAACCATAATTTACAAAACCGACGCTCCTAATTAAGAATTCCTCAACGCGAATCAGGATATTAATTTATTAATTACATTTAAGTATCCTAAAGCCTGTCAGATGCCGAACAACACCGAAGTTTGATGAATATTTACGAACGAACAAAAATTTTATAAACTACCAAATTGAATAGAGCTCCGCGTGCCAATTAAAATTATAGAAGTTGCTAATGAATTCCGAAGGGTCTTGTGAATCTTTGTGACGGTTAGTCGCTGGACGAATGATGTGGGCATTAAGTTTACTTAATATAGATAAATAACAAATACCTCTTTGCTATTAGACAAATCTAACGTAGCAAAAGTAGAGAGGGTAAGTTAATAAGATTGACAAAATTCTAATAAAAAAGCCACTGATTTTTAGAATTATTTTTTGTCTGTCTGCTTTTTTGTTTTTTTTATTTTTTGCGTTCATTCATTTCTTTCGCGGATATCGTTCTTAAAAGACTTGTGTAATTTACTGTTATGCTGGCACATCATGGAATTTAGATAGAAACTATCATAATCTTCTTTATATATAAAAATGTATTGCTGTTCGTTAGTCTCGCAAAAACTCGAGAACGGCTGGACCGATTTGGCTAATTTTGGTCTTGAATTATTTGTAGGAGTCCAGAGAAGGTTTAAAAGGTAGATAAATATGAAAATGCTCAGAATTATATAAAAACAAACAATTTTGTTTTTCCTTTGATGTGTCCCCCGTCGGACGGATTCCTTTTGTTAGTTTTAAGTTTATTTTATACAAAAGTTTAAATCTTTTATTTATCGATTGAGGCACTACGAAGTCTGCCGGATTAGCTAGTTGTAGATAAATAACAAATACCTCTTCGCTATTAGACAAATCTAACGTAGTGAAAGTAGAGAGGGTAAGTTAATAAGATTGACAAAATTCAAATAAAACGTAAGCCACAGATTTTTAGAATTATTTTCCGTCTGTCTGCTTTTTTGTTTGTTTTTTTTTTGCTATGATTTATTTCTTTGGCGAATATCATTCTTAGAAGATTTGTGTAATTGACTGTTATGCTGGCACATCATGGAATTTACACAGAAATTATTATAATAATATTATATTTTCGTAGATGAAGACCTAAACTTAAGAAAACTATTCCATAACAATGTGAATGCTCTGCTTAAAGCACATGGTCGATGGCTCGATGAAAAAGTGCGTAATGATTAAATACAATATTATTTCTGCATCATAAAAATCATGCGTAAACGTTGCCACGTACTCGTGTTCATCAAGATTTTTGATTTGAATCTGGGTTCAGTGGCTCGATTGCACTGCGCGCATCATCACTTCAAAGAAGTTCAAAGTTTTTTTTTATTGTCCTTGTAGGCAGACGAGTATACAGCCCACCTAATGGTGAGTGGCTACCGTCGCCCATAGAATTCAGTAATGCCAGGGACAGAGCCAAGCCGCTGCCTACCGCTAAGTACTCTCCACAAGCCTCGTTTGAAGAAGGACATGACATAGCGCTCAGGAAACACCGTGGAGGCGAGCTCATTACAAAAAGTTTCAAAGGACCATGAATAAAATAATAAAAACCCAAAATGGCTTCCAAATTACATGTTCCGGTTACATTCAAAGGGTCTTAGTATCAAAATGTAACATTACTTCGTTGAGTTACGAAGCATTACATTTCTTAATGAGTCGATTAAAATTCAGAAGGTATTTCAGTGTGGTAGTCGACACATAGAGCCCATACTATATTTTTAATTAACTACGTGCGTTCTTCTCAGGTAGTGTGTTTTTAACTGACCCCAAAAAAATTAACATTTTCTGTTAAATATATACTGTTATCTTAAAACAGAAAGGTGAGTGTGTTACGTGCGAAGTTTTAATTGAAAATGTGAAATTGCAAGTGAACCTTGTAGCTTTCACAACCTTAAAATTTTGAGTAGAAAAGTGTGAATCTTTTTTTTTATTGCCCTATAGGCAGACGAGCATACGGCCCACCTGATGGTGAGTGGTTACCGTCGCTCATGGACGTCAGCAATCCCAGGGGCAGAGCCAAGCCGCTGCCTACCGTTAAAATCGTTAATCTAATTCAGGGCCATGTGATGTTGAGTGTCTCTAAAGCCCAGAGACATTACGACGTGAATACCACTTGAGAATTCAGATCGAAATACTGTTCAAGCTAAGATCCATGAAATATGAAAAACGAACGATCTTCCGCCTATAAAATCTATGGGATATAATCTATCTATGTTTTGTGGGAGAATTTTATCAATTTACCTATCACCACTGAAAAAAACTATTCTGTTTTTTTTTTCCCCAAAAAAAAAGCAATTTTCAATACCATTATCGGCAATTTTTTAAAGCGCCTAAAACAATTCTTTATTCTACAAAAATTCTCAGTTCGCTAAGAAACATTTTTTCGCGCATAACTGACAATGCCCACGAGAGATAACATAAAAAGGTCATAAAAGGGATATTATTGTAATAGCAGGATCAAGGTAAGTATTATAATATTATTTTTGGACCCAGTAAAGCGTTCTCGGGTAATTTCTGGAAGCAAGTTGTAAAATGTAATGTCGTGTCGTTACATAGATAGCGCTTTTTCACGCGAAACTTATTCTGGACTTATTGCGTTTTACAACGCTACTAGTAATGTTCGAAATAATTACCTTAATTACTCACTTTAATTAATTAATGATGCGTTCACTAGGTTGACTTTTAAAAATGTGTATATTATAAAGTTTTTTTTTTTCTTAGATGGGTGGCCGAGCTCACAGTCCACCTGGTGTTGGGTGATTACTGGAGCCCATAGACATCCACAATGTAAATGCGCCACCCACCTTGAGATATAAGTTCTAAGGTTTCAATTAGTTCCGCCATGGGTGAATACAGAATCGTAAACTGAATGAAAAACGTGTTACAAGCTCACCGCCAATTTGGTGTTAAGTGTTTACCGTAGTCAGTCGTCGTCGTGACCTAAAAGATAAGACGTTCGGCGCATTTGTATCTAGCGATGCACTGGTGTTCGAATCTCGCTGACAAGTACCAATTTTTTTATTAAATACGTACCTTCACTGTCATGTAGGTCACTGGTGCCCTACGCGGCGCACTGAAGTAACTATGTCGATATCTGTTACTAAACGCCTGGATTGCCTAACTTTGCCTTCTTTTGTTTGTTAATGTATGGTTTATTCTCTTAGGTCTCTTAGAAATAGATTTATTCTCAGTATCTTCGGATTCGTCTTTCCCGTTTAGTATATTCTCAATTTAGTTATACAGTTGTTTTCGCACGCATCCAACTACTACATGACTGCTTCACGGCAAAAAGGCAGGATAATAGTACATATTCGTGCAAACTTAAAAACGATTCTTATCATCCCTTATTCATCATTTTTAAAGTCAAGTCTCAAAACTAAAATAAAACCAGAATAAGTACACATCTTGACAATGGGTGACTTTTAAAGAATAATATAAAGGCAAGGCACAAAAGCGTTGTTCCATTCAGAGGAGTCTGAACGAAAGTGGCCGTCCAGAAAATAAATTATTACTAGAATTTTTCAATTAACACAAAAATACGAATTACGAAGCGGCGTTCTTGTTCAGAAATTATCTTTCTCGTATTTATGCGTAACTAAAGAGCTCAATTTTTAACACGCTTTTATTAGCTTCAGATGTACTATGTATGTTAGTATGTAACGGAATCTTTGAACATAATTTTGACCCCCTTCAAAACGTCGGACTAACTCGAAATTTGGTATACTTGTTAAAAACCGATGACAATTCAATATTTAAAAAAAAATTAAAATTTTGACATTCAACTAGAAAATGAAAAATAAACAATAGTTTAAAAAAATTATCAAAATACGCTTTTATAGAAAATCCAACTAAAAAATAGAAAATAAATTTGAATTGTAAATAGTGTAAAAAAAATATTTTTTTGTAAAAAAAGCGTGGGGTGCATGGTATTAGTAGTTATAAATATTTTATGAACAGATATTATGAGTAGAAGGGTTATTTTGTATGTTATATTAGTGTAAAAAAATAATTTTTTTGTAAAAAAAGCGTTGGTTGCATGGTATTAGTAGTTATAAATATTTTATGAACAGATATTATGAGTAGAAGGGTTATTTTGTATCCTGAAAAGCACTGCGTAATTAAAGAGACTCACACAGTTCTCTTCCCCTAAAAGGGAAGATATATAAAACCTTAACAAGGCCTGCCGTCTTGTATGGATTAGCTTGTTGAACGAGTAAAGTGGCGGATGAAAAGTGATTGCATGCAGCAATGCGAAAGTTGCGATGGATGTGTGGAGTAACGTGAATGGATAAAATACGGAATGAATATGTTAGAGGAACTCTGAAAGTGGCACCTGTGACACAAAAGCTGAGAAATGCGCGTTTGGTATCGTATGGACATGTGATGAGACGAAATTACCATGCGGTTGGTAAGAACTATGAATGTGGAAGGATATAGAGGAAGAGGTAGACCTAAGAAGAAATGGATGGTTGCGTGAAAGACAATATGGGTAAGAGGGGAGTGAGCGAAGAAATTGTATATGATAGAAGAGTATGGAAGGAGAAAATATGTTGCGCCGACCTCAGGTGACTGGGAGAAGGGAGGAGAATGATGATGATAAACAAACCCGTTTCGAAATGACCATCACTAAACGTACGAAATTAACAAATTTGTTGAAATCACTCGAGCTCTAATACTTCTATGGTTTCGTAATGATATCTTAACTGAAGCAACAAGTAGAATTGTACAATGATTTTCATTTTAGTTTTTGTTGCTTCAGAACGTGGTTACTGCCCATCTTGGGACATGAAAACGAAGACTCAATTAAATTGCACAACACCTATCCCGCTCTTTAAACCAAAACGCATGGCTACTTCGCGACAGAATTATGCACAATCACGGTATGAAGTAGAAAGCTTCGAGCTTCTATGTACAAGCTTAAGAAAGGGAGGCGGTAAGTTCCAGTAGAAGCCACTAAAAACAAGAACCCGGGTAGTACCTCAAATGAGCTAAAACTCAAAATAGACTTAGGTTAAGGTGACATGCTTACCCCTACTCTGACCGGTTTTTGACCCTGGACAGAGATCGGACGTCGGGTGTAAGAGTGCAAGGTGTAAGAGTAAGGGGAGTCGTTTAGTGGGTGGACCCTAAAATTCTTTGGGCCCGCGGTCTGCTCTCAACACCAGCAGATCGTTGAGTCTCACCATACCTCGTAGGATGTTCGGCCCCAAACCGAAAAAAAAAAAAAAGTTGAAGTACTTAGAGTCAAACCCAACAAAAAGCAGTAAAAAACTAGATCATCCATTTTACTACCGAAACGTTATTGGCTTTTGTTAGTCTTTGTGCAATAATAGACAGTGAATCTCAATAGAGCTGCCTTGGACCAAGCCAAAGTTAGAATTAGTACCTACTCGCTTTTCATATTTCAGCAACAGTATAAGTTGAAATTAAGATTTCGTGCTTCCACGAAAAGCGTTCTCTGGCTTAACTGCTCAGTGAGTTTGAAAATGGCTAGAATGATGGACAAAATGATAATTTGTTTCATTGATAAAATAGCTTTATAGTTTATTCGAGTGAATATACCTACTGTAATTGTAAATTAATTTGGAATCGACACGAAATTCAAAAGAAGATATTTAGGGAAATTTGGCGTTCCCTTCTATCTTGACACATTTATTCTTACATCCGCCCGCTTCGCTGGGACATTTAAAATTAACATTATTATTTCTCACCCCCACAAAGATCCTCATCATTAACGCTCCCGCACTGGAGTCCAACACTCATATAAATATTAGCCTATCCTTTAAGTACATGTATTTTTACATGGATACCAAGTTTCAAGTCAATCGGATGCATAGTTCAATAGTTATAACGGAACATCCGTAAAAACCACTGTAGATTTATATATTTATTATAGATTCCATTTCATGCTATCGGAGCAGAGTTTGTATAAATTTTTCGGAACCATTACATCATGCGCAAAGTGCTCCAGAAAACATTCTTCCAGGCACCTTCTTGCTGTTCTATAAATACGAATGGTTATCGTGTCTTTTTTGTGCGCGATGATGAGATCGTCGCATCGCTGTGCTGCTGATAGCCAGAAAACATAACATCTCAAACTTCAACCTCCTGTCCGAAGGTAAGCGGCGGCATTCAATTTGCTCTACCGCTGGACTTTAATAAATGGGTCGTGGTATCGTCTAAATTCGTACAAATATATCGCATTTTCGCATTAAAAGTGTACAATTTCCATAAAATATTCGAAATTGAGTTAATATGCGTAAACAGTTGGTATCACCAGTTTTTTTCTCTCATAAATACGGTAAAAGAGCGTAGTTTTGTGTTTTTTTTTTTTTAGGTTATTTAGTTTACCTATGTTTTCCTTACTATTAACAAAATTAATACTTAATTTTATCTTACTTTAAAAGACAGATAATGTAATTGGTAAAAAATAAAAAATTAATGTTGCAAATATGATTAATATTCAAAATATTACATGTTAAACCTTTAAAACACTTTCCTGTAAAATTAGTAAGTGTTGAGATTATACAGTTTTAATGCGAGAAGATAACATTATGTATGTATCGGCTTTGGAATAAACTCACCTTCCCGAGCGCTCTAACATGTCCTTCTTCAAACGACGTTTGCGGAGAGTACTCAATGGTAGGCAGAGGCTTGGCTCTGCCCCTGGCATTGCTGACGTCCTTGACCGATGGTAATCACTTACAATCAGATGGACCGTATGCTATCCGCAAAGGCAATAAAAAATGTATGCTTACAGCAATAAAGATTCAATAACTCGAACTAATCTTATTTAAGGTTCAATTAGTGAATTCAAAGAAATTGTTCGAGTTCTCGGAAGATCAGTAAACTTGAAGACCTCAAGCATCCAACATCAGCATGAAACACCATAATTGCCACTTTGATGTAAACACAGTGTATAAACAGACATCTAGTAAGTAAACTTTTTTTAATAAAATTATGTGTTACGTAATTATTCAGTCAAATGTTATAGAAAGTATTTAAACATTGCTAGCTTTAAAAATCAATTTTAGTTGCTCAAGTCAGCATATCTTATTTGCTAGAAAACATTGTCGTTTTTTGGTAATTAGTAACTGTTGCTATGGACGGCAATAGGTTGAATTATAGGATGCTTTTATTAATATTCATTATAGACATCGCTCCAAAAAGCCTATAAAGGACCTCGATTCAAAGTCAGAGGGTACGCGGCAAAAATCTCTGAAAGGCATTATGGATCGATATGGTGATTTCGGATATGTCCCTACACCCACGGCATACGATGGTAAAATCAGATGACGGAAAACTTTCCAATAATAACACAGACTAAAACATAAAATATACGGAAAGTAAACAAGGACATTGCAAGCCCGCACTGATTGTAGTACCATCATCCTACATATTTCTACAAAGAATTATTTGTGTGTTCCTATCTAAAGTATAAAACAGTTGGAAGGCTACTAATCATACTACATAATACTCAAAGTGAACGGGAGCATACACTTTGTTATTTTTCTCTGGGCTCTCCACATAACATCGGGCACCACGAGTTCGTCTGCTGCATCGACTTCAAGTAAAAGATATAATATATTGTTACGCGCTGGGGTTCGGGATAAATAAAAAATTCACCAAAGTACAACTTAAAACTGTATTCAACACTTAGAACACTTCACAAGCACTTTAAAACTCTCAATCGCTTGTTCCGCTTCGTTTCAGGTGATCCGTTCGCTGTTTCGCTTCGAGTAGTTCTGATTACTGACTGACTGTGTGCCATCTCTACAACGCTTTTATAGCCTATATCTCATCCTTAGAATTATCGAGAATATTCCACATATCTCTAGTAGGAGTTTCCGATATCTGTCAATAGATGGCGTTGTACTTCTCGAGCGTTCTAGGCGCTACTGGATCCTGCGATATTCGTTCGACTAATCGGCGATAGGTGGCGTTACTCTTACCGGTGTAACAATATATTTTTTATAGCTTAGATAGGTGGACAAGCTCACAGCCCACCTGGTGTTAAGTGGTCACTGGAGCCCATAGACACCTACAATGTTAATACGCCACCCACCTTGAGATATGTGTTCTAAGGTCTCAGTATAGTTACAACGGCTATCCCACCCTTCAAACCGAAACGCATTACTGCTTCACGGCAGAAATAGGCAGGGTGGTGGTACCTACCCGTACCACCGTGGTATTTTAAAATATTTTCGCTTTCACATCAAAAAGTAACTTGAGTTACTGCTTACGATTTAACTGTGTTTCGTAATATTTAATTAAACACTACAATCGGCTTTTGAACGTCCACTTAGAATCTGGGCTCAATGCTTGCGGTTTCTTTGTTCATAGTTACATATTATCTTTGGGTTTGTTTTATTGTAAACAGGAAAATGTATAATAAAGAATAAATAAAATAATCTCAGATATCTAGACGAACCAGAACCGGTATATAAGTGGGTATAAGTAGGTATACTCGTATAAGCAGTATGCGATACACCAAAAAGTATTTGTTCTTTGCTCTTTTTTTTCCTATCTAATCTGATGATCTTGAGAGACCATTTCAGCGTAGCCTTAACTAGTAGGTGAGCTCACGGGATTCAAACCTGACGTTGTTGCTAACACTAACCCTAGCAATAGCAATGCTTCGCAGAATCTACCACCGGATCGGAAACGCGACCCACTGAGAAGATTCTATCACCGGATCGGAAACCCACTGAAAAGATCCGGCGAGAAGCTCATTGGGCCGTGTCTGTGGGCTAATTTACTCACCGAGCCCTTCGTCGCAAGCAACGGGTTCAACGAGAACGATGACCGGTGCTTGACCTAAAACCACAGTTAGTGGATCGGGAGGACCCGAAATAACGTGTTTTGGGTGACTTCGACTGCTTACCATTCGGTCCGCAGGATCGGGAATGTCGAGTTCTTCGGAAGATAAGCTGCGTACCAAAATAAATTCATCTACAAAAATAATTTCTTCGACCCAACAAGTACATATCTTTTGTACAAAATAATAAAAATTCTAAAAATAAAGATTAAGGCAGCTTCTCCATAAATATTTACTTGCCAAATACGCTTTGATGACAAGCCGGAAAATAAATGAGAATTTCCCTGAGATGATTTAAATAGAAGCCGAGTAATATTAGTGCATCCCGTGCGAAATGTTTACAACTAAAAGGAAGATTAGTAGAAAAATAATAACGAAAGAATTAATTACGTGAAGACTGTATTCATGGTCTATCTGATTATACGCTTTATTTTCGCTCTTGGTTCAACGAAATGCCAGACAGCTATCTAGAGTTAAAATACGTATGGTCCGCACCCTTGTCTTCTCCATTGCTCCATACAGTGCAGAGACGTGAACATTCAAAGCCACAGATAGGCAGAAAATCGACGCTTTGGAGATATGGTGCTGGCGACATATATTATGTTACGAATACCATGGACGGCCCGCCGCACCAACATCTCTATTCTCAAGCAGTTATCTATCCACAACCTGCCTACAAAGAATATGGCGGTATTTTGGTCATGTTGCACGCAGGGATACCAGCAATTTACTCGTATCGAGCAACGTGACTCTGTCGGTGTCAAATATTCTAATAAAATGTGTATTAAAATTTAGCGCATGTTCACAAGGAACTTCCACGTTGAAGGAATAAAATCTACTAGAGGTCCCGCAGTAGTCGAAATTCGACTATAATTAATTGGAGTTGTAAGTTTGTACACTATTATGATTGTATTTTATACTTCTATAATCACAAATTTCGCCAAGACTATACTATAAAAAATATTAACAAAGACAAACAATATTTAATCTATTCTCAATTTGACAACAGACGTCAAGAACAAAAGTTTGACAATAAATAGTATGCATGCGTGTTGGCGTCAAATACATGGTATGTAGTGTGTGTAATGTTTGTTTTCTTTATTGATTTAATGTATCTTTTATGCATTATTTTACAATAATTTTAGCATTTTAGCTTCTTCTCTATATTCTCTATAAGTGTGGAAAATTTCATACTCCTCCATCCGCGCAATTTTCGTAAAAAGGGATACAAAGTTCCCTCGATGTGATATTTATGGGCTCCGGTGATCACTTAATGTTAGTTGCTAAGTTGCTAAGTTGTAAGCTGAACCTTTTGTATGGGTTGGTAGAAACTCACCAAAACATCACCACACGCTTTAAGATATTTAGGCGATAACTATGAGCTGAAAATAACCACATCCGTCAGTATTAAAAAAGGATTCGGTCCTTGCCGAGATAGGTCTTATAAAAAGCAATAAAAGCCAGATAGCACTATCCGCTTAAACATACCCAGCTGTTTCCTTGGTTAGCGTAAACAGAGCCTTACATTAACTTACTTTAACGAAATAGTCTCCTAGATAAGGCCAACCTAGCTTAGCATACTAGCTTACTAGCAGAGTATATTTGTCTGCATAAATAAACATATTTTTCGGGCAGAAAATTTTGTTTTCTTCCTACCGCAAATTTAATTCTCCCGATTTCTGATATCTTTCGGGAATTAACCATAGTGAAACTGATAACGTTCGGTACAATTGGATCGAGCTTTGCCGAAAACTTTCAAGTCTTCGAACTTGCTTAGTAATCGCAACAAATCCCTCAATTTTCACCCCAAATATGTTTTTCAAACGATTTTCAGATAAACGTGATCGCTACTGACTTCGTGTCGAATTATTAAAATCAAAACGAAGCATTGAAAATGTTTATCTCTTCCCGATAAATGGTAGTGTAGGCGGACAACTCTAAAGCGGCACATGATCTGAATGATAATCACAGTAGACAGTCTGGATTTTTTTAGAAAGTTTTGTGGCGACATTAATGTGGCTATATTCGAATATAACATAACATTATTTCTTAGAAATTTGTTTTGAAAATATAAGGATGTGAAAAAAACGTTATAAATAGATTGGTTACTTTTGCAATCGCGGATAACGAGATTCTTCATACTAGAGGGGGAAAAAAACATAAAATAGCATGAACCAGGATTGTCAAACCTAGAAATGTATTCTTGCCAAACGTCAGGGATGTCTAAAGCACATTTTTAACATATTGTTTATTATTATATTCCTAGTTTCACCATATAATAGGAACATTACCAAACATAATACTCCAAGCTTCCGGCTTTATGTCTTAATTAACTAGCATCATACGAAGGACCTACGTCTGTAACTTCTAATCTTAGGTATTTCCCAAAAGGATAAGCATAACACGAAGGCTACTAGGCACTACTACTAATACGGGTATTTTGTGAAAGCTAACCTCTATTAGATCCGAATAGCCAACTTCTATTCTATAAAACTAAAAACTAAAACTACTACGCTACAAAAACCTTAAAGTAATCGAAATGTCGGAAATAATACCATAACAATTAAAAACGGTAGATTAAGATGTAAAAGTACTACTGATTATCATTATTACCTGCTAAAACCTAAGAAAATCCCATGCTATAATTACAGATGAGACTTCAAAAATAATTTTGTTATTAGCGAAAATTTAAACCTACTTTATTGTAATTTTGGTTTATTGTATCGGTTTCATAATCTTGTAGAGCGAGCTCACGGCCAAGTTAATGTTAAACAGTTAGCAGAACTTATAGACATCACAATGTGAATGCGCTATGTGGTCTAATTAGTAAAGTATTCTCGATATCTCAATTTGTATATATCCCATTCTACAAACCGAAAGGAATGACTGCTTGGTCTTAAATGTCGATTGGATCTCTCAGTAGGCTGGTATAAGGCTACTGCGGTCCATTCCCCGGTGAATATTTTAGTCTTCTTTTAGGAGACTCACAGGAAGAAATAAAGTGGTACTATTCTAAGCCGATGCCATAAAACCATGCATATATTATGTAGAATTCAGAGATCATCTTACCCCACGATGACTTCTATATGCATATTATATAAAGAGTATGGTGTAATAAAATAAATAAAAACCACTGATTATTCATTTGCATTTTAACTAAAAATAGCCTCACAATATGAAGCTCGGCCCACGCGAAATGTGCCAAAACGATTTGGTAAGTAATTCCTTGCCGTAATAAGGTTACGGGTACGCCTCCGTTTTCGGTAAATATATATTATACAGATACTATGTTGTGTAAACCGAGTTCACTTGCTAAAATTTTGGAATAAATTTTAAACAGGAGCTTAGCTTCATTTTTATCACAATTGTTCACTATTAACCATCGTAAGATAAAAAAATTGCTATTAAGTCTAACCATAAGATTTGATTAATGAAGTTACGTGACTATAAATAGTTTTAATGTGATGCTCCAACGAACAAACAGAAAAATATGGCGGTAGCGGTGGTAGGTTCACTGACCTTAATCATTTAACATCCGGTGGGTCGTGAGTTCGTCACCTATATAGGCAATAAAAAAATATATAGCATCAGTTAAAAATATTGAATCTTTGAATCAAATAACAAAAAACTTTTTATATTTGAAATATAAAAATTATTAAGGTACTTCGTTTACTTACCTTAGAAGTACCTTAGTAACGTTACGCCGGTAAGAGTAACGCCATCTATCGCCGAATAGCCGTACGAATATCGAAGGATCTAGTAACATCTAGAACGTTCGAGAAGTACAACGCCATCTATTGTCAGATAACGGAAACACACGCCGAAGGTACTTGACTTGTGAGGAATGCTCTCGACGATTCTAGGGATGTCGTATCGACTATAAAAGCGTTGCAGAGATGGCACGCAGTCAGTTAGTAATCGGAACTACTCGAAGCGAAAGAGCGAACAGATCACCTGAAGTGAAGCGGAAGAAGTAAATTGCGAATTTCAAAGTGTTCCAAGCGTTAATACAGTCTTAAATTGTACTTTGGTGGAGCATTTATTTATCACGAACCCCAACACGTAACAGTAATTTATTAGTTAATAATAAACGATAAACATGTTCTTTGAGACTCCGGCTTAATATATCAAGATACCTAAGTCGCCCAAGATTTCAAGATTCCAAGACTCAAATCACCAGTGAAGAACAAACGAACTGTGACCTGGTCTAACAATTGGAACAAAAACAAACACTGAAAATCTACTAAATTGTAATTCTAAGCACTGTCAATCGGAGCCAAACGTGTCCATTAGGTCATTACACCGCAGTTAATCATATATGACAAGTTAAAGGTCATTTAGATGAAGAGTTATTAACGTTTCAAGTTTGCGATTGTCGCATATGTAAAAAGTATCTTCTTGTAATAATCAGTGATACTCATGCGTCATTATTGCATATACACATTGGCGTCAATCGTTTCTCAATTGATATATTAATATCTTTATGTAAACTAGTGGTCCCACAGTAGTCGAAATTCGACTTTAATTAATTGAAATTATAAGTTTGTACACTATTATGATTCTGTTGTCAAACAGTCAAAGACTATTTATTATACTCGTACTTTTATAATCACAGATGAATACACTTAAACAAAGATTACATAATAAAGACAAACATTATTTAATCTATTCTCAATTTGACCACAGACTATAAGCAATAAGAAAAGTTTGACATTATTCAAATAGTATGAATGCGTGTGTGTATCAAATACATGATAGTGTGTGTAATGTTTTTTATTTTTTATTTAATGTATTTTTTATGCTTAATTTAAAACAATATTAACATTCTGCACTCCTTGGTAGTTTTCCAATTACAGAGTATAATGCGACTCAGTGACGCACAATGCCGAATTATGCTGAAGCTTAATTGGAACGTGAATTAGTTTTCAAATGCATCAGCAGAGTGCGCTAAGTTAGCGCAGTTTTAATTAACATTGATTATTTCTAAGAAACTACGACGAAACGAAAGCCTTACAATTTTTTTCAACATTAAATAATATTACTAACGATAATATAAACAAAATTTCGATTAATGCCAACTTAAAGAAAAAACACTTGTCAATTTTCTGTCACTGAGTCGGTATCGATTGCGAGCATCACGCGAGAGCAGTACTTTTGAAAATGCTCGATTGTGCGAAGCGTTGCTGTAGTTGGAACATTCAACGTTGAGCATTATGCCGCATAATGCGCTCTTGTGCTGTAATTAATTGGAAATTACCCTTCTCTACATTCTCTATAAGTGTGGGAAATTTCATACTCCTCTGTCCGCGCAATTTTCGTAAAAAGGGGTACAAAGTTTTTGCTTCACGTATTATAATATATAGATAGAACTTCATCACTAAGCTCGAATCGTAAATCTAGCAATCGAAACGCTTCAAATCGATTCATATGAACTTGAACAAATGTCATACGAAATCGCACTTAGAAATGAGAATTTTGTATGATCATTATGAAAGCGCAATTTTTATTCCTATCTAAATGTAAATACTACATTATTATAATCGAATGACGATTGTGGCCTGCGAAAGTGCCAAACGATTTCTGAGCATGAAACGTGCGTTTAAATTCTCTCCGTCTAAAGGACCCTTTATGGCTCTACACTAGAGCACAGTCTGGTCTAATCAAATTAGGCAATTCAGAGTCGTCGGTGCCTAGGGAATGTTATTGTGGCATTTCCTATTGAAGCTCTAGAGAATCCTCGGCTAAACATAACAGCTGTGATATTATTGAACATATAATAAATTTTATATAGGTATTTGAGTAAGAATAAGTCATATTATAAGTTCACCATATCTAGGTACATTTTAGTTTCAATTTAAAACAAATTCACGAGAGGAACCGACATGACTGGGATCTGAAAATTTACATTCATTTCAGATTTTTTTTTCCTTTCATTTTTTTGATTAACATTTTAAAGAAAGATTCCTATTTCCAAAACTTTGTTGTCAGTAAGACGATAAAAAAGAATATCGTTTGACCAAGGAGAGAATAAATCTTAAACGTTTTGTCTTTGCCTGTTTGCATATAGATGCTATTCATAAATACATAAGAATGGTTTCTGAATAATAAGTTAGGGTGGTTGCCGCCTCCGGCCTTGAGATATAAATCAGAAGTAACAAATCTCAAACGACAACGGCTATACTCCCACAACCAAGCGGATTATACCCCCGTGTGTGTAATATGTCCTACCTAAAATACAAGCTACCAGGGCGTGATAATCGCTTTGTATGAAGATGCCGATTCGCCTAAACTATAAATAAAACATGAAGTTACATCATTTGAAACTGTCTATCGCAACTGTTTTATATTCCGCATCGAATCAGGTCAGAGGATTCATGTAAGCCGAAATCGATTGAAACAGCATCGTGACGGTTCATATTGTTTTAGCTCACGGATACTTCTGACACGGAAAACAACTGGTGAATTCTTAGGATATTTTCTTGGAGCAAAAACGATATTTTGTGATCTCTGTTTTACTGGTGGTAGGACATCTTGTGAGTCCGCGCGGGTAGGTACCGCCGCCCTGCCGATTTCTGCCGTGAAGCAGTAATGCGTTTCGGTTTGAACGGTGGGGCAGCCGTTGTAACTATACTGAGACCTTAGAACTTATATCTCAAGGCGCATTTAGGTTGTAGATGTCTATGGGCTCCAGTAACCGCTTAACACCAGGTGGGCTGTGAGCTCGTCCACCCCTATAAGCAATAAAAAAAAAGATCTACATATCATGCAGCTTGGTGCGTGGAATGAAAGCGAGTACCTGATGCGAAACCTATCGATGCCACCAGCCCTTGAACATCACAAATGTAATATAGTTCCGTTTAAAAGTAAAAAAATAAAAACAGTAAAGTTTGCTTGATAATTATCAAGAAATATCTTCATTATTCCATTGAGAAAACCAAATTAGCTTCTGTTACTTTATTCAAGCGGAAGCGAACCCGAGTAATAAAAAAATTGTCAATTTAATAACGTTGAACGAATCGCAAGCCTTTGAAAATACCAGTCACATGTGTAATTCGATTTGGCAATTTGATTTTCTACGAAATAGTTCTCCCGCGATATTCATATGTGAAAGGCAGCATCGAATTGAAATATGAAAACTGTTTATTATTATTACCGCTAAACGTGTATGACGTATTTATTATGACTAGTGGTCCCGCAGTAGTCGAAATTCGACTATAATTCATGGAAATTATAAGTTTAAACATTATTATGATTCTATTGTCAAACACGATTATAATTCGATAATATAATCACAGTGTTCGCCAAAACTGCACTATAGATCAATAATATTAATAAAGACAAACAATATTAATCTATTCTCAATTCGAACACAAACTTTAAACAACAACAAAAGTTTCACAATTGACAGTATAAAAAATAGTATATTTTTTATGTATGTGTTGTGTCAAATACATGGTAGTGTGTGTAATGTTTTTTTATTGATTTAATGTATATTTTAGGCATTATTTAAAAAAAGAATTTGCATTGTGCACTTCTTCTCTATACTCTCAATAAGTGTAGAAAATTTCATACTCGTCCGTCCGCGCAATTTTCGTAAAAAGGGGTACAAAGTTTTTGCTTCACGTATTAATATATATATGAATAAGAATATCAGGAAAATACAGTTTGCGTTTTGCCCGTATGAACATAATAATATTTCTCCATAATAATGTTCCCTCCCTCTCTTTTTGTTTAAGGAGAGATACACGAAGTCGGTACAATTGAAACTTTTTTATGGTTTGTTTTTTCAGTTCTAACAGCAGTTCTTTTAGCACAATATTTTTCAAAAATGCTTTGTTCAGATCCCTTCGCACCCGGATATCATTTTAATTTAAGATGCACAATACACATTTCCAAAATAGAAACGGAAATAAAATTAAACCTCGCCGTAAACGTAGATAATTCATATGCTTAAATAAAATAGATTTGTCGTCGTCGTGGCCTAAAGGTAAAGACGTTCGGTGCATTCGTGTCGAGTGATGCACCTGTATTCAAATCCCGCTGGCGAATACCAATTTTTCTAATGAAATACGTACTTAACAAATGTTTGCGATTGACTTCCACGGTGAAGAATTAATATCGTGTAATAAAAATGAAACCCGCAAAATTATAATTTGCGTAGTTACTGGTGGTAGGACCTCTTGTGAGTCCGCATCAGTTCAGGCTCCAGTTTCGTCCAGGCTAATCTCCAAAATACTTAATCCGATTTGGAGAAGGCTTTCGATCGATTAATCTGAGCTGGCTGTAACTGCGTTAAAAATGCATAAGTAGAAATGGAGGACAAGCATTGCAAATAAATTACCAACTACCAAACACTATCCACTACGATTCATCGTATTCACGGCGTGGAAAGGTAATTGTCCCAATCTAGTGCCGTGCAAAAAACACGAAACAACATTGAAACCAACAATTACCTATAAATCAGCTGAATTGTTTTCTGCTAAGACTCAGTAGAACCTATCGGCTTTATATAACAAAATAAGTCTTTTTATTCATGAGACATAAATAAAACAAGCTTCTCATTCGCCTTTGATGAAACTACACTTGCAACATTATTGGGACATTGAAGTATTTCGTTACTTTAGCATTTGATATATCTTGTAACCTACAAAGGAAAATAAATTCTTATTTGGAATTCAACATTATAGTGACGAAAAATCTCAAAGGACCAATAACTAGAAGCGCCTTTACCCATCTTTGATATCGAAAGATCATAATGAGAATTCTGCGTTGTCGACTAATTCTACTAGTACTTCTCGATTATTCGATTATAATAGCCCTTCTAATTCTAATCTTGATTTAACATTTCATGAGGAGCTGACGCGAAAGCCACTCGTAAAAATTTTCAAATTAAAAACATTGAGGTCGCGAGTTCTCTTCCGATAAAGTGAAAACGAAATTTTTCTTAGTTTTGTCATTGCAATGAAGGTTAACGGAATAAGCTATGCTTAACCTTAAAGAGTTGATCTAGTTAGAAATACAGACTAAGGTTCGAACTCTAAAGAATCTGGTTAAAAAAATTCTGAATTAGCCAAAAAGGCGATCAACATACTAATAAGACAAACAAGATATAAGATTATAATAGAACGAAACACCTTTCGTGCCATGCTACTGCGTGTGAACTGTATCAACAAATAAGTATTATCGCTTGCTTCGACGGGCGGATGAGCCCACGGCCTACTTGTTCTTAAGTGATCACCAGAGCCCATTGACTTCAACCACGCCATGCTGCCGTCCAATCTCAGTAAGTCTCAGCTTTAACAGCACAACGGATGCCCCACTAAAATGCATTACTGCTTTACGGAAGAAATAGGCAGGGTGGTGATAACAAAAGACGCTCTATTACACACTATTAAAGTGCCTTTAGCATACTCATATAGTATCTGAAGATTAGTTTGTAGAACTAATTAACGTATAAAAGAAGAGTACAAAGGTATCGCCTCAAATAAAAAGTCAGCTGTTAGTAGTCCTTATATATACTTATATATAAGTAATACCTACTTATATATAAGTAATAAACTTACTTAATTTAACGATCGAACTGGAATTACTATCATTTTTCTTTTCCCAAAAAAGATTTGCACCGATATGTAAAATAACATCAGTGCTACCATAATATGTAATAATAATCGTAAGGTAACAATGCAAAATATCAATGTTAATTGTAAATAATTTCTTAATAAATTTAGCATTAAGTTCTACCATATTTAATCGAAAGTTTCTTTCTATATCAAAATTATTGAGTTTATTTTACCCACGTCTATAATATGTTAAAATTACAACATGTGATCTAATTCGAAGCGAAGCTGACCTTTTGATACTTGGCTATTGAAATTTGTGACATAACTTTTATTAGGGAAAACCTAATTTATTTAGCAGCCAAAATATCAGCTAATATCGCATCTCGTAATGCTATCAACGTATTCTGATCATTTTGATTAACCTTAATGAAATGTAGCGGTCGCGTATGCGAACGGTAACTGGACAGTGTAATGCCATTAGTGACAATATTAAAAACGATTAATTTGGGAATTCGATTGGATGGTATTATGCAGTAAAAAAGCCTGATATACCAACTGAACAGTCGAAGGATCGGTTGAACGTACTCAAAAAATGTACTGCATGCAGCTAGTCGCGTACGCCCTCGTTCCATTCTTTTCGAATTCTTGTCAAGTCTCTGTCTTAGTCTGTGTCTATGTCTAGTCGTTGTAGTTCTAATGTCTTGTCAAAGAGGTTGCACGCCACGACACCAACAATTGAGTGAGAGCCCAAAAGAACCAGCTTCGAGCCTTAGTGGTAAATCACCAGGGCCTGTGAACATCGCAACGTAAATGCTACCACCCACTTTCCTACATGGTTGAAGTCTCATATATTAGATAATGGAGCACCAAATTCTTAAACAGCTTCACGTGTCGAAATAAACGACGCGTACAAAATATTAAGGCCATGATGCTCCTCGTCACGTAGGCGAATATCACCGGATCGACGCAATAGTGACACCTGATGTCGGTAATGAACTATTTGGGCCAATCGGCTCGGAAGCGCTTGTAGAATAAAAATCGCCCTGATATAAATTCGATAAAGGCTTTGGCAGAGAATTTTCTAGATTGCCTCCCATTTTCTCTTACTGCGAGATCGCTGTCCCTAATAAGGTTACTACTACAAGGATATAAGAGGTAAATGAATCATATTAAATTATATGTGTAGATGATGGCCTAACCTATCTATTGGCCTTCATAAGGACGACAACGAGAATGCAGCTTTTAGATAAATAAATTTATTTATATTATACAACGTAAGCAGGTTGTTTTCTTATGAATTTTTTAGCATATTATCTTCACGGCCCACTTGAAGGTGAGTGGTTATTGTCACTCATCAAAGTCTGAAAAAAAGTCACACAAAAAATTTTATCTAGCCGTTTAGGAGGAGTTCACTAAGACACACACCGACAGACTAATTTATATATATTAGGATTTGTATCCATGGAATTGAGCCATCAAAATACTTAAAATGGCCATTCCGAATCACAGCACCCTATGAAATAAATTAATAAATTAATTTGTTGTATTAAACCAATTAAAAGCGTTCACTATCGAGGAGGTAGGTAACATCAGAATTTCGACTGAAATTATTGTCGAGACAATTTTTTATTCCTTTGTAAGACTGATAAGTGCAAGACTGATAAATAAGACTGATAAGACTGATAAATTGCAAACGCCGAATTATTTATATCTTAAGTTGACTTATTTAGGAGATGGCGGTAAGCAATCGCGACAACGCTCCCAAGTGTTTGCGACTCCTCGACACTGCTCTGCTGCTTTTAGAGGCAGCTTCCGCTACTTGGCCTCTAAATGCTGGAACAATATTCCTCCACCTATCCGGCACCAGAGAACGCTAAGGTCCTTTAAAACAAATTTAAAAGTATATCTTTTGAATATACAGGAAAAATTCGAAAATATCAAATATAATTACTCCGTACTATAATCAGTTGTGCTTTGCAACTGCAATTTTTATTTAATTAATTTAATAATGTCACTTTGTTGTCCTTTTCATAACTGTTTTTTTTTTATTTTTTATTACTCATGTTCTTTTTATTTTTTAATATATTTTACAATGATGTGTATTGGTCGGTCTGATGCTGGTGTGCGCGTCACTCCGCAGGTGCCGGCGGAAGATCAGCGCCGCAGTACTGATTGTCTCGATACTGTTAGGCATTGCTGAGCCGGTAACCATTTCCAAGCCTCGTTATTTTTGTTATCTTTTTTTATTTATTTTTTGTACTTAATTTGTGTTTGGAATAAATGTTTATTATTATTATTATTATTATTATAATAAGTGTATCACAATAAAGGAAAATGTGAATCGCGTTTTTTTTATGCTCTTGCATAGCTTCTATCGCGGGCATTGAGCGCAGCGACTGAATCAAGAAATTCCGTAACGAAAAACAAAGTCGCTTTCTTTGTCCCTATATCCCCATGTATACTTAAATTTTTAAAACTACGCAACGGATTTTGATGCGGTTTTTTTAAATAGATAGAGTGATTGAAGAGGAAGGTTTATATGTATAATAACATCCATTAAATAGTGGAGAAATTAATAATAAATTACAGTTTCTGAAGCGAAGCGAGGGCGGGCTAGTTTTCCTATAAAGGACATAATGACTGTTACTGAGCCATTAACCTAATGTTTCAAGCTGGCCTATTTTATTTCGGGCGGGCCTTGATTTCGCCTGAATGTTTACGTCAATCGAAAAAGGCTATCATCACAAGTTAACTTTGTGTGAATCGCGAAACAATGATAGTAGGAAACGTTTCAATTTTACACCGAGCAAAATGTTTTGCGTGAGTATGGTACATTGCCCGTGTGGGGCCAGTCCCTGGCCGTGGGGGTAGCGAAGCTGCTGCAACGGCCGCAACGCACCATCGCGGTCAGGGTCATCCGTGGCTATCGCACCATCTCCTTCGAGGCGGCGTGTGTACTGGCTGGGACGCCGCCTTGGGTCCTGGAGGCGGAGGCGCTCGCCGCTGACTATCAGTGGCGGGCTGACCTTCGTGCCCGGGGCGTGGCACGTCTCAGCCCCAGTGTGGTCAGAGCGCGGAGGGCCCAATCTCGGCGGTCCGTGCTGGAGTCATGGTCCAGACGGCTGGCCGATCCTTCGGCTGGTCGTAGGACCGTCGAGGCGATTCGCCCGGTTCTTGTGAACTGGGTGAATCGTGACAGAGGACGCCTCACTTTCCGGCTCACGCAGGTGCTCACTGGGCATGGTTGCTTCGGTGAGTTCCTGCACCGGATCGGAGCCGAGCCGACGGCAGAGTGCCACCATTGTGGTTGCGACTTGGACACGGCGGAGCACACGCTCGTTGCCTGCCCCGCATGGGAGGGGTGGCGCCGTGTCCTCGTCGCAAAAATAGGAAACGACTTGTCGTTGCCGAGTGTTGTGGCATCGATGCTCGGTGACGACGAGTCGTGGAAGGCGATGCTCGACTTCTGCGAGTGCACCATCTCGCAGAAGGAGGCGGCGGGGCGCGTGAGAGATGCACAGGCCCGCCGCCGTCGAGCGGGGGCCAGGGAGGCGGATCTCGCCCAAGCCCTGGCCCTCTAAGTGTTTCGGGTCTCCCTCACATGTCGGCTTGGGGACCGACGGAGGGGGCCTAAGAAGACGACGTGCAAGCTGCTCTGCACGCGTTTTATGCATGAGCATCCGGGTGATGGAAGGCCGGCTATCCTCAACCCACGCTGGTTCTGACCCAGCGGGGTATTCCGTAGGATAGACCATTCTAACCGGCGCCATCTAGGCGGGCTTCGGATAGCCTGCCGACCGAGAGGGCTGGTGGTCGTGGCGCCGACGACCGCCAGTCCGGCGTCCCGAGGGGGAGGGTGATGGGAGAGATGTGCTCCGCACTAAACGCTTCACTTTCCCCCCTTGCCTTTTCATGAGTTTTGTCTCATGCGAGGTTTGGACGTTGGTTGTTGAGAGACAGGAGGTTTTAGTCGGTTCGACTCCGACATACCCCGCCCTCCATCCCCAGTGAAGGGCGGAAGTCCGGCGATTTCCTCCTGACAAAAAAAAAAAAAAAAGAGTATGGTACATTAGCGTCAGCTGAATTCTCGCGAAAGCAAATAAAGAAAACAGCTAAAAGATACTTGGAGAGTTCGTTTGTATTGTTCGATTGTCACAATGGGGAAGTTGGTTGGGTCTTTGCTCGATAGGTATTTCTTTACGGGGAACGCGAATTTCGTACAATTTTCTCTTCTCGTCCTGTATATTATTTGGCACAGTTTTTGTGGATATCTTTGTAGTTTGTTTATCAAATTACTAAATGGTTTATTTATTTATTTACTGGTGGAAGGACCTCTTGTGAGTCCGCACGGGTAGGTACCACCTCCTTGCCTATTTCAGCCGTGAAGCAGTAATGCGTTTCGGTTTGAAGGGTGGGGCAGCCGTTGTAACTATACGTGAGACCTTAGAACTTATATCTCAAGGTGGGTGGCGCATTTACGTTGTAGATGTCTATGGGCTCCGGTAACCACTTAACACCAGGTGGGGTGTGAGCTCGTCCACTCATCTAAGCAATAAAAAATAAAAATCAAATTATGCGAAACGTGAAGACTTACGTTCTAAGAAGTGTCAAAAGGGACTTCGTAGTTGGAATAGAGTAGTAAGCACTTATCTTCGAGCTTTCATAGAGAGATTTCTTTACTAAGTGCGCATAAACGCATTAAAAACAATACTTCATTGTAACCAATCACATAAAAGCACACGTTCAATTGAGTTTATGTGTAATACAAATCGTTTTTTTTGTTTTTTTGTTAATAAAAAACCTTTTAAAGCTTCGCGTAGTATTCGGTTCGCGTGAATACAAAAAAATAATTGATGAGAAAATTTTAAATGTACAATTTCCTCTCTTCGTGTCTGCGATGTGTTTTACTGGGAAAATGTTTTATTGATTATCTCGTATACTATAGTAGATAGCGCCGCTCAATTCTTAAAAGTACTAGTTTATAAAAATAACTTTATATGTACCTATATATTTTTTTTATTCATTGCTTATATGGGTAGACGAGCTCACAGCCCACCTGGTGTTAAGTGGTTACTGGAGCGCATAGACATCTACAGCGTAAATGCGCCACCCACCTTAAGATAACAGTTCTAAGATCTCGGTATAGTTACAACGGCTGCCCTACCCTTCAGACCGAAACGCATTTCACGGCAGAAATAAGCAGGGCGATGGTACCTACCCGTGCGGACTCACAAGAGGTCCTACCACCAGTAATTACGCAAATTATAATTTTGTGGGTTTGATTTTTATTACACGATGTTATTCCTTCACCCTACCTATCCTGTGAAGCAGTAATGCGATACAGTTTCAATAGTCCGGTAGCCGTTGTATGGTATAAACATAAAAACTGATGCTTAGAACTCATGTCTCAAGGTGGGTACAGCATTAATGTAGTCGATGTCTATACGCTCATGTGACCATTTCACACCAGATTGGCTGTGAGCCAATGCCGTCCATATATCTAAGTAATCAAATAACTTGTTCCAAGAGAACCTGGCGAGGTGTTTCTTTTCTTGATTCACATAAGCAAAATGTATAGTCTTCATCCAATTACATTAATAATATATAAAAATGAAACCCGTTTTCCGTTGTCACGACATAACATGAAAACGGCTTGACCGATTTGGCTAATTTTGGTCTTGAATTATTTGTGGAAGTCCAGAGAAGGTTTAAAAGGTATAAAAATATGAAAATTCTCGGAATTAAATAAAAATAACAATTTTGTTTTCCCTTTGACGTATCTCCCGTCGGACGGATTCCTTTTGTTTGTTTTAAGTTTATTCTATATAAAAGTTTAGGTCTTTTATTTATCGATTGAGGCACTACTAAGTCTGCCGGGTCAGCTAGTTAATAATAAATATTTCCTTCGTTATCCGCGTATCTAACACTGAATTCGTGAGCAAAGCTAATATAAACAAAACACGGGAACAAAGTCCGAAGCTAATTGAAGCCGATGTTGTTCCAATTGTAAAAAAACAAAATGGAAAAACTTTGTCACGTAAAACCTGTTTGCTTTATGCGCTTATCAAATTAGTTTGGTTTAGTAGGTACTTCCGGCAGTTCATCCACGTTTTGACTTCCAGAACATTCTCTTAACATCCTGCTAAATTATTTTTTGTTACCTGAAATCGGCAGATCACCTCCCACTCAGTATAAAGTTTCTAGTGAAGCCAACAATTCGAATAGTTAACTAAGAACTTATGTTTGATCAATATCAAGTTTCATTTTACAGCAAGCCCGGATAAACACAAACATACTACCTAGTCCAGCCATAAGTTCTGTTACAAATGAAAACTCTTTTTTTTAATAAAGTAATTTAAAATTGTTAGAATTTATCCCTACATATTATTAAATAAAGTTTCAACAATAAATAAAAAAATATTATATTCAAAAAGACCAAATTTGGTTTTTATACAGGCCTTTAATCTGTTTGGCCACGAACCTATGGATTAACGCACTGTTTCCAAGGGAAATTTCGACACTGGTTGCTCCAAAGATTTTTTTAAGAGACTCAATTTCGCCGTGTCGTTTAGAGCAGGCCATGTCCTCTAAAGCTGACCATAATTTGAAGTCTAAAGGGTTGACGTCTGGCCTAGATGAGGGCCAGTCTTCAGCTCTTATAAAGTCCGGAACTTTGGTTTCAAGAACGCAGGATGATGACCACGTTGTATCTTTCCGACCACTTGAGCATCTTCTTAAGAACTGTTCGCGTACACTTTATCATGAAATGTCGCAAATTTTTTAAAATAATATACGTGTTCCAAATTCGTAATAATTAAAAAGTTGAAAAATGAAAAGTTTTTATGTAACAGTATTTATGGCCAGACTAGTTATATACGCCATATTAAGTATTTCATTACCCAGCGGCCTGACTGTGCCCATAGAATTGCTGAAGTCAGTCACCATCAGCTTACTGATATCTTCGTCTGCCTTTTAGACATTAAAATAATATTTCTACCGCAAAACGCAATGTTAAAGTTGACGTCAATGAAAATGTCACTATCTAAAAACTTCAAAGTTGGCATTGATGCTCATAATAAAGTAATTGTGGGTTCCTGGTACCGTATTTCACAGAATGTTTAGACAAACTCAACGCTCGCCAAATATTTAGTATATCGACTGTCGTATCGTATCTCAAAACGGAATTCGTGATATCGTGAAGAAAACAGGCACCAGATATCGCGCAAACTACTGAATTTTTAAAGTTTAATTTTTAAACGTCTATTTTTATTCGTCTTGTCGGTAAACACATAAAAGATTATCAGAGTGTATTACGAAAATTTATTATAAGATATGCCTCGCGATTTCGTCTGCGCCAAATTTGTAGTTCAGTAGGAGTGTGAGCACATTGCATTTGCATTATTAATAAAAATTGTGAGTCCGCGCGGGTAGGTACCACCGCCCTGCCTATTTCTGCCGTGAAGCAGTAATGCGTTTCGGTTTGCAGGGTGGGGCAGCCGTTGTAACTATACTGAGACCTTACAACTTATATCTCAAGGTGGGTGGCGCATTTACGTTGTAGATGTCTATGGGCTCCAGTAACCACTTAACACCAGGTGGGCTGTGAGCTCGTCCACCGAACAAGCAATAAAAAAAAAAAAAAAAAAAAAAAATTACTTGCTCAGTCTGTTCCATAAAGTACCAATCGATTTGTAAATCCGTCAGTGTCTATGACCCTCGAATATTAGTAGCAATAGTAATAATAGTAAATATGCCATATATACATAACAGTAAATATGTCCAGCGTTATACGGGTTTTGTCATTCACCATAATGAAAGTGCTCTATGTGTTAGTCCATTGTCGTTTTAGTTAGGTTTTAGTCAGTTCGACTCTGACATGCCCCGCACTCCATCCTCAGTGGACGGCGGAAGTCCGGCGATTTCCTCCTGGCCAGTTAGTCCATATAAATTAACATTGTAGGAGATCGAATTCAATTCAGCAAATACACAAACATTCACACTTATGATATTAAAAAGCAGCATACGATTGCACCTTGTATCCCTGATCTCACCGAAGCGTCGGAGCACGGTGGGTTCATAGGTCACACATTCTCATTTAAATATAGACTTTATTACAAATAGTTGAAACACCAATGTAAATTACAAAATGTTTTCACTTGTTACTTTGTTGTCATCGCTTACGTTACATCGCTACGTTGTTGTCATCCAAAACGTTTGCGAGTATAATATTCTAAGTCATTATGCTTTTTCCCTTTTCAACCTTTCTTAAGTATTTTCGCAAAAATTAATCTGACTTTACGTGTTTCACTCGGCTTGCGAAATGAAAATGACTAAAAAAAAACGCATTGAATCCACGTCTTGGGTTCCGTATTGTTTTTTAACTGATTGACGTTTTGCGTAGTCTCAATTTGTTTTGTTTTTTTTTGTTCCTTGATAAGTAATCGATGTCAGGGCCCAACTAGTATGGAATGCTTATCACAGCACATATGTAGATCTCACGACGTAACGCTTGGATACACAAAGCTTAAATCTCAACTATATTGAACAAATACCTCCCTACCTTTAATTGCAGATCGGACTGCACAGTTTCTTTGAGGCAACACGCGGCAAAAATAGCCAGGAAGACTTTGCAATCTTGCGATACGCTCTATGCCTAGTGATTAGGTTGATTTAAAGTTTTTAACGGTTTCGACTTTTTGAGATAATGATATTACGTAATCAAATAAACACGTGTCACGTACTTATGTCGATAGAAATAATTATGTTTGACTAGGGAATTTAAACTAATTAGCACCGAACATAAAAGTACTCTATCAAATCTATATATTAATACGTGAAGCAAAAACTTTGTATCCCTTTTTACGAAAATTGCGCGGACGGAGGAGTATGAAATTTTCCACACTTATAGAGAATATAGAGGAGAAGTTCACAATGCTAATATATTTTTAAAATAATGCATATAAGTTACATTAAATCAATAAAGAAAACATTACACACACTACATACCATGTATTTGACGCACACACGCATGCATACTATTTATTGTCAAACTTTTGTTCTTGACGTCTGTTGTCAAATTGAGAATAGATTAAATATTGTTTGTCTTTGTTAATATTTTTTGTAGGTAGTGTATTCTGGGCGAAATTTGTGATTATAGAAGTATAAAATACAATCATAATAGTGAACAAACTTACAATTCCAATTAATTATAGTCGAATTTCGACTACTGCGGTACCTCTAGTAATATATAAAACGTCATGTATATTATACGTCGACCTCGGTAGATCAGATATGATAATTGATATTGAAGCAAAAACTAAAATAAAAACACACAGGCAAACAAAATTGACAAATTCACGAAACAGTGGTGTGTCATTGTCAAATATTTGATCCAATCTCGTCCCAAAATCCACGAAACATTCATTCAACAGAAAACCACTAAGTCCTCAACAGGATTCCATCTTGAACTTGCTAAAATTTCACTAATAAAACTTTAACAATTAACTTGGCCAGCTAAGTTCTGTTTATGGAGGCTCCGTCCGGCGTCCAAGTGAACCCTAAGGGCATCTAATTAAGGACGGAGATGGACTGTGACCAGACCGTGGGAAATTAAGAAGATTTACGACTTTTTCGAAAAAAAAAAATTCGGTTCCTGAACCCTTCTCAAGTGTTCCAAGTTAATTTAATTTTCGCCTAGAGGTATTTCAGCCAGTAATCATTTGAAGTGACATCATAGTCTTGCTTATACTGATCAAACGAAATTTTGATGGACATTTGATATAGCCTATTACATTTAATGCAATTATCTGCAGAAAGACATATTGTGTGTATCTTTGTGCCAAGAAATAATTCCAGGTTGTGTGTCACATGAATGAAATGATCTCTGAAAACTAGCTCTGAATATTTCCATCATAATGAACAATCATGAGTTTTATAATTAGCCGCTAAAAATAATGTTTTTGTGCAGATCGGCTCAAGTAGATCGTTACAACACAGTTCGTCGGAATAATAAATAAATAAATATAGTTTAAAACAAAACGAAAAACCCATAAAAACATTCCGAAGTAAAATGTTAAATCATTTTTTATCCTTGTCAGGTATTGTGTTGTTATCGGTCTTTGATACGTGAACAAATTTGCTAGTTATTCGGATATCGTGAGGTCCGTGGAAATTAGGTTAAAATACTCAGTTACACGAACCCCGATCGAGCTAATAAAAGCGTGTTAAATTAAAATACGTGTATAGACTTTGTTGAAGGTAATTTTCCTTAGGACATTTTTTAGTCTTCGCGAGTCGTTCATATATTTCGAAGTACTTTTAGATTAAATGGTACAAGTAGTGTTAATTATGTTCCCGTTCTTGCCAGAAGTAAATACTTCGATAGTAGGATTTAATTCAAATATTCCTAATGACTTTCTAAGTTCAATTCGGATCTAACATCAATAAAGAAGTTTCTAATCCAGGGCTCAATCCTTAAGGTACGATAATAATCTTGCTATAGAATTCCCTACTATTTGTTCTCGATTCATTTTATAAAAAACTAGCTGACCCGGCAGACTTCGTAGTGCCTCAATCGATAAATAAAACACATAAACTTTTGTATAAAATAAACTTAAAACAAACAAAAGTAATCCGTCCGACGGGGGACACATCAAAGGAAAAACAAAATTGTTATTTTTATTTAATTACGAGCATTATCATTTATCTACCTTTTAAACCTTCTCTGGACTTCCACAAATAATTCAAGACCAAAATTAGCCAAATCGGTCCAGCCGTTCTCGAGTTTTAGCGAGACTAACGAACAGCAATTCATTTTTATATATATATATATAAGTATAGATATAGATTGAAACTTCCCTCTTCGGTGTTACTCAAACGCTGTGGTATCTTTTGAAGCTGCGCAAAGCACTTATCTCTTCCAGTTTGAAGGAGATCCGCTGAACAATGAAATTAAGTTTTCGACCTTCTAATAAAGATGGGTAGGTTCATTCAATTTCTTTCTGAGGGCTCCCTGATAACAGATAAATAAGCTTAAACTATTATCCTACTGATTCTAATTTAAAAAAATCAAATGTGTGGTATCGTGGCACACCGGATAGACACGAAGTTCCTTATTATAAAAGCATTAATTTTAAATTCTATTCGAACTATAAAGAAAATAATTATTCGGGTGTACATTTTTATTATATTTTTTTTTGATAAATATAAAATAAAAACTACTTTACAAAGTTATTAACTTTATTTTATTCACAATGATTTATTAAAAATATAATTATAATCATAATATACAAAGAAACAGCTATTTATATGAATAATAATAACCGTCATCACGTAGATTATACATTAGGCTTGGCTCTGCCCCTAGCATTGCTGAAGTCAAGGGCTACGGTAACCACTCACCATCATGTGGGCTGTATGCTCGTCTGCCTACAAAGGCAATAAAAAAAAACTAAGACTATACATAAATAATAAAAATCTTACGTTACGGACGTTTTTTCCCGGTTGGGGTACCCCTGCGCATCGTCCCTTATGGAGCTCGTTCCATAAAAATCAAGGCGTAAATTATTTTAACAGTTATATTTGTTTGATTTTTTTTAAATCTCTAAATCGAGTCTCCATAGTAATAGTAACAAATACATCTCCATGATGAATTTCCTTGAGTAAAACGAAACGTTAAAGGAAAATGAGAAAAACTTGATGGATACATCGGCGAGGTTTCCATTACTGGCTCAGTATCTAGATGGGATTTCTTAATTTAATGCTTAAAGTACATAATTTAAAGACTTTTGACAAATCTCTTCTGTAGAGGCACGGATTATTTGTCTACATCATCATATAATCGGATATCCGTTCCTAATTGCGAAATGAAATATTAGCAATTTTTCATTTGTAAATAGTTTTAATTCACGGAGCATATGTAATAACCACTACTAAAGACTGATTGCCAAAAACAAAGGCTAATTTGACATGCGCTATGCTATTAGCCAAGCGACGATTTGCAAACGCATCAATAACAAACAAACAAATGGCGGTCCGTATCAGGTACAACACAACTTAGACTATAATGTGGCGGGTAGCCATCATACGACGCAAGATAATTGACAGATGCCTGAATCTCGCTTACGACATTTTCAAGATAAAGCGCATATATACAAGTTCCGAACAACAACATTCGGACCGTCGGTCTACCGAGCAATATCATCCGCTCGGTGGAGGATCTTCCCTTTGTCGTATATATTCCCAAACTGGTGACCCGACGTGATGTGAACACGCAACCTTCTGATTCATCTTCAGCGCATCAAGAACTCCGGCTACCACAATCCCCGCATTCTCGCAGATAAAAGCACGTCATTGACAGTCGTCCCACAGCAAGCCAGCATCGCAGCCTCAACAGGACCATCGCAGCCGACTCACCGCGCTTCCTGGTCCTACGGCACGCAACTTCACTGCCTCATCACGCCGCAACAGTTCATCGCAGCCCACGACCGGATCATCAACGCTTGGGGTCACACATCTCCGGCGTGGCAGCTCTGCACACATGGACTACTGGCGACACGCACGCAGCATTCAAGCTCAGTCTCGACTCACCGCAGACTTCGAGCAGCACTGGCGACACGCACGCAGCATTCAAGCTCAGCCTCGACTCACCGCAGGCTTCGAGCAGCACTGGCCCTTGCAAGCTAATCTCAGCACGGACAACGCTAATTAAAAATGACACGACCTTCAGTCTCGGAGGGGAGTGATGTGGCGGGTAGCCATCATACGACGCAAGATAATTGACAGATGCCTGAATCTCGCTTACGACATTTTCAAGATAAAGCGCATATATACAAGTTCCGAACAACAACATTCGGACCGTCGGTCTACCGAGCAATATCATCCGCTCGGTGGAGGATCTTCCCTTTGTCGTATATATTCCCAAAATAATTTATATTTATGTACGAATTTGCTCTCATATTCTTGCATATGTTAGAAGAAGTCTGAAAGTGGCACCTGTGACAGAGAAGTTGAGAAGTGCGCGTTTGGGATGGTATGGACACGTGAAGACAATGACAATGAAGTTGGTAAGAGAGTTTTAACTTTGAATGTGGAAGGTTTTAGAGAAAGAGGTAGATCTAAGAAGAAATGGCTGGAGTACGTGAAAGATATGTGTAAGAGGGGAGAGAGCGAATTAATGGTATATGATACAGCAGTATGGAAGGAGAAGACATGTTGCGCCGACTCCAGGTGACTGGGAGAAAGGCAGGATTCTTGCAATCGAAAAGCTATGTAACCAAATTAAATTACTAATGAAATAGTTGTAGAACCCAAATAATATATGAGATTTAAGACGCTGAGAAAATATTTTTTAAAATCTCTTTTCCTTTCTGGACAGACGACAAGTATGCAGCTCACTATGAGTCGTGGACGACAACAATGTCGGTAAAGAAGACAATTCTGCTCAAGCCTCATTTAAAGCAGAACACATCGTAGTGCTCAAAAATAGACGCTTACTCTAGATAAACATAACCATAAGCATCGTTGTGTGTAGTCTCAGTATTAAAAGCCGTAAAAAATACTAGTTTTACTTTACAAATAAATCTTTACACACCACATCACGCATAAATCACACAACCAATCTGATTTATCCGAACGAAATCGCTTGAGAATACAATATTATGTTATATCACGATCTAACAAGATGTGGTATGACAGCTCTGTCGAATATTCGAGAATGTACTCAAACAATTGTTTCGGATCGATGTCTTGCTCTATCGTCTATTGTGATGGTAATAGGGAAACATTCAATATCGGTTATTGAATACTGAGTTCTATATTCGGTATAATAGTAACTTAGCGGAAAATAATATCCGCTCAGAGAAGCAAGATAATTATTTTTAGTTATTACTTAGGACCGGTATAAAGCACGATGAGTATAAAGGTACCATTGCCCTGTCTAATTCGACCACAAAAAATAAATACGTTCCAATTTGGTGGAAACAAAATTTGTACAGTTCAGTAGATTTAATTCAATTCTTCATGTGTTCAATTTTCAGAAATAAACACAGACAGGAATGAGCCGTAGTCAATGTAATCAATGAACATAACAATATAAACCTCCTCAAAGCTTTGAAAACGTTTCAGGACAATAAATCTAAAGATCGGTTTGTTCATACAAAAACGAACCAAGTAACACAACATAAATTCAGAATCACGTAAACTATAGTTCTTGGATTTCACGAAAACTAGGAATACTAATTTTGGAATCATATTTGAACCGATTTTAAAAAACTGTTCGCACACAATAGCTTGTCAAGTTTCAATATTACTTATCATCATCATCATCATTATCCTGCCCTTCTCCCAGTCACCTGGGATCGGCGCAACATGTTTTCTCCTTCAATACTTTTCTATCATATACCATTTCTTCGCTCACTCCCCTCTTACCCATATCGTCTTTTACGCAATCCATCCATTTCTTCTTAGGTCTACCTCTTCCTCTATATCCTTCCACATGCATAATTAACATTCTTTTACCAACCTCATTTTCATTTCGTGTCATCACATATCCATACCATCCCAATCGCGCATTTCTCAGGTTCTCTGTCACAGGTGCCACTTTTAAACTTCCTCTAACATATTCATTCCGTATTCTATCCATTCTCGTTACTCCACACATCCATCGCAACATTCGCATCTCTGCTGCATGCAATCGCGTTTCAATATTACTTATTATTACTATTATTAATACATTTTACTTTATAGCTAAACAGTTACTCACGGCCCACTGGGATTGACTCCGGTAGCGGTTGAGCAACAAAAAAGTGTGGCATAAAAGTGCGCTATGGTATCACGAAATCAGAAAAGAATCTCAGGCTTAAGATGCAATCAAATGACGGGCTGTGCTCTTAACGTTATTGAAGTCGATTGTAGCTTCATAACATTTGCAATGGAAAAAAGGAAAAGAACAACAAAACTGAGTGGTCATCAGTTACATAAGCACATCCAACTAGTTCAATTAACGCGTAATTCGCCACCGTAAATAACAATAGCCGGCTAATTTTGATTGAAACTGTAATTCGAACGTTGATATTTGCTAGACAATTAGATCAGGCTGTATAATAATTTTCGATATTTTTGTTGCAAAATTGCGTCTAGTCTAGTCTATAAGAAAGCTAAATATACAGATTAATTGAAACTCCAACTTCATGACTAATGAGCCCCTGCTCTTCTTAGGAATGCGGAAGCGGTATACTGAGAAAATAGTATTAGTGAGAGAGCTAAATCAGATAATCGCCTGGTTATACGAGTGACTTGTTCCCGGACTATGATATCATAGGAGATCCAAATTTCTCCGGAATCTCGATCAGAGTCAGTAATGCTAGATTTGCAGAATAGAGTATTGAACAAGTATCAACTGAACACAGGTATATTGACAGTTCTAAGAAACAATCAGTGTGCGTATTTTACTCTGTTCCACTAAAATTCTTTACTTTTGAATCACTTTTCATATCGTATCGTTTGTTTCTTTGGGCACTTTTCAGTTCTACTACTTCTTTTGGATTATAGTGGCCTGATCTTTTCCTTTTCCAGCTACCTTCACCAGAACGGAAACTGCGATGTAAACGAGTTAGGTAGTTAATTTCGAATGTTTACATATCACCCATCTTACGGCTCTAGAACACGATCGAACCTTCCTGACCATTTGTGGCGAAAAGGATTCGTAATAAGACATCGATTATCCTATGTTGTTCGTTGGCTCCATACTACATAACGTTAGTTATTATTCTTGTTAGTTGGTGCCATTTGTTTGGACTGCCATTTAACAAAAGGTGCCTTCAGCTGTGGCTAGCTGTAGTGCAGCAGTATATTTGCACAAGAAGTTTGATTTTCTCGTCCTGGGTGTACTTACTCTTATATCTCCAATTAGCGGCCCGCTCCGGCTCCGCTCGGGTCTTTAACAAAAATTTCAACGATATTTGACGTTGTTTTCTTTTTTTAAATAAAAGAACACTTATTGCGGCATAACTGTAATATTTAGACATATGCTGTCGCGATATTTTTTGTAAATATTAATGTGTTCTACAAAGTCGTAGTACATTATTTTATTCTATCATCAATAGTTTTCGCAGGGTACGCGATGTAAATAATATTTTAGGTAATTTTTTTACACATTGGGTTACATTATTGGAGTTTTATTAAGAATCCGTATATTCTTTAAAAAAATATTATAGCCTATGTCACTCGGGAATAGTGTAGCTTCCAAACAGTGAAAGAATTTTTCAAATCGGTTCAGTAGTTTCGGAGCCTATTCAATACAAACAAACAAACAAATCTTTCCTCTTTATAATATTAGTATAGAAGTATAGATAATAATAATAAAAGAAAATTATTAGATCGCATCTGGACCATAAAGTGATCTTTAAGTTTTCTGATCTGCAGACAACTAGATCGTGTGAACAATTATTATTAGTTTTCTAGCAAATCTCGACAATATTTTTTTTTTTTTTTTACCTTTGCTGATAGCCTTGAGAGGCTATTTCAGCTTCACCCTAACGTTTGTAGGTGAGCTCACGGGGCTCAACCGGAGAGTTGCTAACACTGACCCTAGCAAGAGCAGTGCTTCGCAAAATCTACCACCGGATCGGAAACGCGACCCACTGAGAAGATCCGGCGAGAAACTCAGTGGGCTTTAATTTAAAAAGAAAGGCTATCAACACTAGGCGCGCAGCTTAACCCTCGATGACATTTACTCGTAATATTTATGTATAACAAATTACTGCAATAGGCCAGACAATCACAATAACCACTAGTAAATAATTCTTCCCACAAATTCCCTTTATTAACAATTACGTACATATGTATGTGTTTGTTGATTTAACAGAGGGTTCAGTTTCGCTCGCAGGCCGCATGCCTCGGTACCTATATAACCGTTTATTTGCGGTTTGACTCAATTAAGCATGTGATTGCCTCGCAAGAATTTACTGATTAGCCCGTTATTAATATACCGAATTAGAAGGTCTGCCATAGGAATTTCGATCCTATGATGTTGTAATTATAATCAGCATCTTACAGAATGATTATTCCAGTCTTAATCCGCTAAATTTCCCAGCAGGTCTTTTCAGGTCAGCCTTACGGGCTCGCCCATCCACCATGAAGACAGAATGTCTCCTCGAGGCTACAGCTAAGTTAAGTAAGCAACAAAAAATCGGCTATGTTACCATGACAAAATGCCAAAAACTTTAAATTATTAATTCAAATTCATAGATACATTACTGTTTCGGTAAGGAAATGTTATATTGCTTTCCGCAGTTTTCAACGTCAACTTAATCTTTGTTAGGCAGGTTCAGAGATCGAAGATTCCGTATCGGGTACGCACCGGAATACTTTTTACAAGTTTATTGATTCAGTTACGGGGTATGTTAGGCCAACTTATAAAAACCAGGCGATGCTCGACTTCTGCGAGTCTACCATCTCGCAGAAGCAGGCGGCAGCGGCCTAACGGGAGAGGAGGAGCTCTTTTTCCCTCTCAGCGCCGACGAGGGCACGATACTTTATTCCCCAAGTCAATGCGACAGTGACCCGGATGTTCATTAGCCCAGTAAATCTAAAATAGAAGCACTGTCTAAAAAAGTAAAATTAAATCAAGTATAAAATTAATGAAGTCTGCATTATTGTTTTTAAAGATAAGACGCTTACAAACAACAACCACTACCGAACAGCTCGTGAAGGGAAATTAATTCGAAAATTTTTCAATTAAAATTGATCATTTAACTCGCGGTGAATACAAAGTTGGTGAATACAAAGTTGGTGAACTAATTTTTAATACGCTTCTGTTACCTTTGTATGTACAAATGTACGTTTGTTTTTGAGTAATGAAATCTTCAAAGGTCATTTTGACCAACTTCAAGACGTCAAGATTAACTTGAATATGCTCATTGCTCACGCATCAAGGACCGATAACAAAACAAAATATTTTTTAGTTTGGTTCTAATATTCTGTGGCCTGAATGTGGCCCAGGCATTGCCAAGCCACCGAGCATAACAAATTAAGAAATGTATATTTAAAAAAATATTTCGCGTCCACAGCCAGCATTGTTCCGATGCAACCGCTTGAATCTCCGTTCCTTTAATGAGTTGTCCGGGGACTAGCGCTTACGTCGCTTCTGTCCAAAGCGACAAAGATACTTATTTTCTTTGTGAGATCCCCGTGTACCTAGACGTTAATTAAAATTGCCACCATTGTTCGGGTATTCCTATCAAAAAAAGGCAAAAGCAGCTTTAATATTTTAACGTTTTGGGTCTTTAGATAAGCAAACCGGTCAGGTATTATTTTTCAAATTTAAATTCCAGATGATCCAGATAAATCAATATTTTAATAATTTATATAAATTAGCGTATAACTTCGTTATTCATGATGCCATTTGTAACTAGTTCTGATTCATAGATTATAAAGTAATAAAGAACTATTAGCCCCATATGACGTCATGCATCGTCAATGCTATAAGCGTTGTGGTTTGAATAGTATTTTTTTTATTGCCTAGTTGGGTGGACGAGCTCACAGCCCTCCTGGTGTTAAGTGGTTACTGGAACCCATAGACATCTACAACGTAAATGCACCACCCTCTCTTATTGCACTAACAGGGTTCCGTCTTCATGGAAGACCGCCCACGTCCACCCTATCCCCAAGAAGAGTGATCGGTCGGACCCATCGAGCTACAGGCCTATCGCGATAGCTTCCTTGCTTTCCAAGGTGATGGAGCGAATTATAAATACACAACTCCTGAAGTATCTTGAAGATCGCCAGCTGATCAGTGACCGACAGTACGGTTTCCGTCACGGTCGCTCAGCTGGCGATCTTCTTGTATACCTTACTCACAGGTGGGCTGAAGCCTTGGAGAGCAAGGGCGAGGCTCTTGCTGTGAGCCTTGATATCGCGAAGGCCTTCGACAGGGTCTGGCATAGGGCACTTCTGTCGAAGCTACCATCTTACGGAATCCCCGAGGGTCTCTGCAAGTGGATCGCTAGCTTTTTGGATGGGCGGAGCATCACGGTCGTTGTAGACGGTGACTGTTCTGATACCATGACCATTAACGCTGGCGTTCCACAAGGTTCGGTGCTCTCCCCCACACTTTTCATCCTGTATATTAATGACATGCTGTCTATTGATGGCATGCATTGCTATGCGGATGACAGCACGGGGGATGCGCGATATATCGGCCATCAGAGTCTCTCTCGGAGCGTGGTGCAAGAGAGACGATCAAAACTTGTGTCTGAAGTGGAGAACTCTCTGGGGCGAGTCTCCGAATGGGGTGAATTGAACTTGGTTCAATTCAACCCGATAAAGACACAAGTTTGCGCGTTCACTGCGAAGAAGGACCCCTTTGTCATGGCGCCGCAATTCCAAGGAGTATCCCTGCAACCTTCCGAGAGTATCGGGATACTTGGGGTCGACATTTCGAGCGATGTCCAGTTTCGGAGTCATTTGGAAGGCAAAGCCAAGTTGGCGTCCAAAATGCTGGGAGTCCTCAACAGAGCGAAGCGGTACTTCACGCCTGGACAAAGACTTTTGCTTTATAAAGCACAAGTCCGGCCTCGCATGGAGTACTGCTCCCATCTCTGGGCCGGGGCTCCCAAATACCAGCTTCTTCCATTTGACTCCATACAGAGGAGGGCCGTTCGGATTGTCGATAATTCCATTCTCTCGGATCGTTTGGAGCCTCTGGGTCTGCGGAGGGACTTCGGTTCCCTCTGTATTTTGTACCGTATGTTCTATGGGGAGTGCTCTGAGGAATTGTTCGAGATGATACCAGCATCTCGTTTTTACCATCGCACCGCCCGCCACCGGAGTAGAGTTCATCCATACTACCTGGAGCCACTGCGGTCATCCACAGTGCGTTTCCAGAGATCTTTTTTGCCACGTACCATCCGGCTATGGAATGAGCTCCCCTCCACGGTGTTTCCCGAGCGCTATGACATGTCCTTCTTCAAACGAGGCTTATGGAGAGTATTAAGCGGTAGGCAGCGGCTTGGCTCTGCCCCTGGCATTGCTGAAGTCCATGGGCGACGGTAACCACTCACCATCAGGTGGGCCGTATGCCCGTCTGCCTACAAAGGCAATAAAAAAATGTGTGCGTGTACTAGTGTACACACGTAAGAAGTGAAACTTATTTATGGCCTTATTTTTCGAAAAATGATCTACATGCAACTTTCTAGAAATTGGTTAAATAAAGTTAAATTAGATAAAGTTTAAACAAAAGGATTTTATTATCATAGACATGAATACAAAAAAGTTAAATTAGATAAAGTTTAAACAAAAGGATTTTATTATCATAGACATGAATACAAAACAGATGGCGCGTAACGGAAAAATGTGACGCGTAACCGAAAAATGTGACGGTAAATTTTTTTCCAACGCCGATAAGGAAGTTTCACTTCAAAAAAAAAACCCACCTTGAGATATAAGTTCTAAGGTAGGTAGGTATAGTTAGGTATAGTTACAACGGCTACCCCACCCTTCAAACCGAAACGCATTACTGCTTCACGGCAGAAATAGGCGGGGTGGTGGTACCTACCCGTGCGGACTCACAAGAGGTCCTACCACCAGTGAAAGATATTATATTATATTTACCTTTATCTCGTATGATACAGATGTACAATGGCTACGATTTGTGAAAGCGAAACACAATGCAAAGAAACATTGCCGTTTCAAACTATCCCCTAATTGGTTCGTCTTACGGTTGTTTTATCTATAAATTTGTCTTGATACTTGACAATGTATGTTCAGTCCCTGATCAGGTCCGGGACCTGAACAAATACGTTTGCAGAGAAGTTTGTAGGCATTGTCTAAACAAAATACTATCGTTCGATGATTGAATAGTACGCACTCCAATAGAATAAAATTTATCGGTTGAAAAAATACTTTTGTATATTCGACTTATAATCCAACTGTGGGTTTTATTACCTTATAGTTAAAGACAACCTATAGTTAAAGAAATCGACTACCAGAAATCACGAGAATTTTTCCAAACAATTTGTGGTGGTCATTAGTTATCCCTAATAAATAGTGAAACGGTTCTTTATTTACTATAAAAGCTATAAAAACTTAAACTTTATTAAATTCATCCTGAGAATTCACCCCCCCCCCCCCCACCTCCACAATGGTCTCCCGAACTTATCTCGGTAATTTGAATTACAAAATTACCAAGATCCCCTAAAACATCTACCGCTTATTTATTATTATTTTATTGCGGTCGTGTAGACGAGCGCACGGCCCGTCCGGTGTTAAGTGGTTACCGGAGCCCATAAACATCTACCAATTAAATGCCGCCACCTATATCGAGATATGAGTTCTAAGGTCACAGTTTTTACAGTATAACCGCTGTCCTACCCTTGAAAACAACAACGCTTTACTGCCTCACGGTAGGAATAGGCAGGGCGGTGGTACCTACTTGTGCGGACTCACAAGACGTCCTCTTTAGGCCACGACGACTCGTTTCTTTTCCTTAACTTAGTAGCTAATTTGCTGACGTAATAAATAAATAAATAATAATAAATAATAAATATTTACTAACAATCACGCCACGTTCACTGGTCCCGTGATAAGTTCGTAAAGAACTTGTGTTACGTTACAGATAACGGATATAAATGTAAGATTTTTATTATACACATACATATATTTAATATACATTCATAACCCTGGAAAAAACATTTATATTTATCATACAAATATCTTTCCCTTGGCGGGATTCGAACCCGCGACCCCCGTTTGTAGTGACCATGCCACTTACCACTACACCAGACGGCCGTTGGTGTAGTGGTAAGTGATAATAGACAGATATATGTACTTAAATTCATGAGCATCCACATATAATCAAAGTGGGCTGGAGTACAGCTTTCGTCAAACAGAACGCGTAATTAGCGCACACACTCACACAGAGCGCCAGCGCTATAAGCGCTATAGCGCTGGCGCTCTGTTTGACGGTATGTTACCATAGTAGTACAACACATCTCGGAGTCATAGCGCGGCGTTAGTTTAGCGCTCTGACGCGCGCTAAGTACGCGTTTGTCGACGACGTTTGACGAAGTTCGTTGTTTGACGAAGCCTTAAAGCGGTATGAACAAAGCAAAAATTCACGCAGCCCACATTTGGATGGAAAAATTCCCAAATAGATTCTTCCTTTTTTTGTTTTGTTTTTGTTGAGTACGTATTTCATTGGAAAAATTGGTACTCACCCGCCTGGGGTTCGAACACCGGTGCATCGCTCAACACGAATGCACCGGATTTCTTATCCCTTAGGCCACGACGACTTACTACCTTCTTCTTTTTACCTTATCCCACATTATGTAGTGTCGGCGCAGTAAGTACACTTATCGTGCAGCATAGGGATTTAGCATGAGTTACACAACCGACAGCCTGTCGTGAACCCTCCTTAGATTATATCTCCAGTAGTATATCGATTGTAACGTGTCATATAGAATGTCTTTTTCTATTTCTTCTTTTGGATGATCCTTTTACTTCATTCGTTTTTTTCTTATTCAATGAATTGCATTTTCTAATCTTGAACATCACTAGACAGTATAAAACAAAGTCGCTTCCTCTGTCCCTACATCCCTATGTATGCTTAAATCTTTAAAACTACGCAACAAATTTTGTGCGGTTTTTTTTAATACATAGAGTGGCATACATATTGAGGAGGAAGGTTTATATGTATAATAACATACATTAAGTAGTGGAGAAATCAATATTAAATTACAGTTTTACAATTACAGCGAGGGCGGGTCGCTAGTATACACTAAAATGTTAATACCATGCAATATGTAAATTACAAATTCCAAAACGATAATAATATCATATTTTTCTCACAGTAAATATTTTTCAAAAAAATACTATTTGTAACATCGTCATGTCAATTTTATATTTGCCATTTACATATTTTTTTCTTTTTCTTTTCTTTTTTTTCTTCATTCTTTATTAGAGCCATTCCATACATTATATAATAACCTATTAGGTTAAGTCGGCTCATTTATATTTTCTCTTTTTAAAATAAAATTACTGTGCCAGTGTGAATTAACCAAAAAGTACCGATCTTCCCACTTAATATTTTATTACAAGTTCATACATACTATAATGCGAAAAGACTTTTTCCCCAACCTATTATATATGTCTATATTGGCCACCGTAATACATACATATACAAACTCATCTAATCGCGTACTGTGATACATCGCAGCGTTCTTCGGTCTTATTCTCATAGAGACAATACAAGCTCAAAGGACGTCTGAATGATTCCAATTTAAGAAAACAAATATTAAAATTCAATGGAATTGAGAGAACGATTCTCACGTATGGAAATGGAATGATAATAAAAAAAACTCATTATGTTTATACTGAGACGGGATGAAATGGAATTTGGCTGGAGGTGTTATTATTATGATAATGTTTTCAAGTGTATTTATTTTCTAAAATATAAATATTGTTACACGCTGAGAAGATCCGACGAGAAACCCAGTGGGCTGTTTTTGGGTTAATTTACTCGCAGAGCCCTTTGTCGCAAGCGACGGGTTCGACGAGAACGATGACCGGTGCTTGAGGTACCTAAAAGCAACGTTAGTGGATCGGGAGGAGGTATATGACGTTTACATCTCACATCTTCACTGAAATTCCGGTCTATTTTAAGTAGAACTAGAGATCCCGCAGTAGTCGAAATTCGACTATAGTTAATTGGAATTGTAAGTTTGTACACTATTATGATTGTATTTTATACTTCTATAATCACAAATTTCGCCAAGACTACACTATAAAAAATATTAACAAAGACAAACAATATTTAATCTCAATTTGACAACAGACGTCAAGAACAAAAGTTTGACAATATATAGTATGCATGCGTGTGTGCGTCAAATACATGGTATGTAGTGTGTGTAATGTTTTCTTTATTGATTTAAAGTATCTTTTATGCATTATTTTAAAAATATATTAGCATTGTGCACTTCTTCTCTATATTCTCTATAAGTGTGGAAAATTTCATACTCCTCCGTCCGCGCAATTTTCGTAAAAAGGGAAACAAAGTTTTTGCTTCACGTATTAATATATAGATTATAGTGTTCTCGTTTGAATAAATTCAGTGTTAAGAAATGAAGTTTCAATAGTTCATAATTATCATTTTTTGCTTTCAATTAATGCAAATGTCATGTAGTGTTGAATTTAAAAGTCATCAAAACCTATTATACTACCTATTAACCCTTAAGTTTATTCTATTCTGTTCTAAAATAAATGTAATAAATTAAGATGTGAGGCTTAGTGAAGAAGTGTCCAGAATTAAATTTATTATTTATTACATTTATAGACAAGATTATAGGTAAGATACTATAAATTGTTGTAATACAATGTATTTTTGTACTTATCTATTAAACAAATCATCAAATGAATAAATCGATAACCTGGTATGGAAGAACGTCTTTAATAAAAAAAAATATGTTTTATTCAGATGACTTAGAATATCCACTTCAAGCAAACGCAAGTTAACTGTAAAATTTTAATGAAATATATTTAAAATTTTCTCTTCTTCAGGAATTTGTATTTCTAATACCAGAAATTTTCTGTTACAAATAGTGCATCTCTATCCTATACAAGAAATGTTTCTCAAAATCTCTAACAGTTGACAAAGGTCACCTTTGATATGTTAATACTATGTGTACTGATTTAAGCTGTAGGATGTCTTCAGATTTTTGGAACGAAGATCCTTATGGGACGATGCGGAGGGGTACCCTAACCGGGAAAAAACGTCCGTAACGTAAGATTTTTATTAGTAATGCACGCAGTGGACGACTTAACTTTGTAATAACATACAAAAAATAACATATTTTTTTATCATTCATTTTATCATTTTACTCTAACTCTTATGCAAACAACCGTGAATGAAGTGTACCACAATAAGTTCGCACGTTACCGAATGACCGTGGGTTGTTGCGAAACCTCCAGTTTTATTTTCTTTATACCTCGAACAAAACTAAAAATTAACATTTTTATAATAAGGAACTTTTATAATAAGGAACTTTTGTACTGGTGGTAGGATCACAGGCGCGGGTAGGTACCACCACCCCGCCTATTTCTGCCGTGAAGCAGTACTGCGTTTCGGTGTGAAGGGTGGGGCAGCCGTTGTAACTATACTTGAGACCTTAGAACTTAAATCTCAAGGTGGGTGGTGCATTTACGTTGTAGATGTCTATGGGCTTCAGTAACCACTTAGCATCAGGTGGGCACTGCTCTTGCTAGCCCTAGTGTTAGCAATTCTCTCAGGTTGAGCCCGTGAGCTCACCTACCCGTTTGTGCGTACCTGAAATAGCCCCTTAGGTTACCAACGATTAGGGAAGAATAAGTAATAGCTTAAAACAACTAAAAATAGACACTTTTATAGGGAAACCAACTACAAAATAGAAAATCAATTTTAATAAATTTTGAATTAGAAATAGTGTAACAAAAAAAGATTTTATTGTAAAAAAGCGTGGGGCGCTTTTGTTATAGGATATTATCAAAATAACCCTTCTACTCATAGCTGTTCATAAAATATTTATAACTACTGATACCATGCACCCCACGCTTTTCTTACAATAAAATCATTTTGTTCTTACATTATTTTTAATTCAAATTTATTAAAATTTATTTTCTATTTTTAAGTTGGATTTTCTATGAAAGCGTATTTTATTAGTTTTTTAAACTATTATTTATTTTTCATTTTTTTGTTGAAAATCAATCTTTTCAATATTTTTTTTAATATTGAATTGTTATCGGTCCTTAATAAGAATGCCAAATTTTCGAGTTAATCCGATGTTTTGAAGGGGGTCAAAATCATGTTCAAAGATTCCGTTACATACATACTAACATACATACGTCTGAAGCCAATAAAAGCGTATTAAAAAAGAACAAACCGATCGAAGCTTTGTGTGTTTTAAATCAGAACGGGTCGACTTTATCGCACTTCCAATAAATCCACATTTTCGCTTACAGAATTGAGGGCAATTAAAATACTAAAAGTCGACGGTGTATCAAAAGAGCACATTGAATAGAACTCATTTTGGATGCAGCGCTGGAGGCCATTCACGAATATGTGTGTTCTGTTCGCGTGAGTGTAAAGCCTCTTTCATATTATTGTGATCACCAATGACGTAAACAATTTTTTGAATATTTTTTTCTATTGCTTAGATGGGTGGACGAGCTCACAGCCCGCCTGGTCTTAAGTGGTTACTAGAGCCCATAGACATCCACAACGTAAATGCGCCACCTACTTTGAGATATGAGTTCTAAGGGCTCAAGTAAGTTACAACGGCTGCCCCACCCTTCAAACCGAAACGCATTATTGCTTCACGGCAGAAATAGGCAGGGTAGTGGTACCCACCGGCGCGGACTCACCCACAAGAGGTCCTACCACCAGTAAATATTGATATATATATGAATTGAGTTGCGAGGACTTTTTGGCGGGAACGCGAAGAGTGAAGTTGTGTGATTTGTTTTATTTTGTCTATTTAGTGTTTGTTCGGGTTTAAATGTGTAATAACGGTGGTTTTTGAACTGTTTAATATCTGTAAAAGTGCACAAATGTGGGAAAATGAAACAAAGCCGCTGGACATAACTTCTCGGGATCCTCCAAAAAGTTAACTGAGAAAATCTCAGTAAATAACCACCATTTTACTGAGATTATATTTCATCCCATATCATCTCATCTCATTTCATTTAAGTTCATCCCAATTGATTAACGTCTCAAGTTAATCATCTTCATTTCATTTTATAATATCATTTTTCATAAAAATAAGAATGTAAATTAAAATAAGACATGACTTAGTTACCAGGTCATAAAATCCCTTAAAAAATGTATTGAGATGCTCATTTCCCGAAATGTCATTAGAATCGTCGTGTGGCTCGGCTACCGAAAAGCGTTGACGCCAAAAAGAAATCGAAATCCACTTGAGATGTGAGGAGAAAGTTAATTTTGAGAGCTATAATAATTTATTTTGTTATTTTTATAATTTTTGGTATAATATTTGGTACTTACACTGTTATTTTATTAAGAGAATATTTTGATTTTGATAAGAGAATATTTTCTATAGATTGCCCTTCGAATTGTTTTTTATTTTTATTGCCTTTGAAGGTAGACGAGCGCACAACCCGCCTGATGGTGAGTGGTTACCATCGCCCATGGACCTCAGCAATGCAAGAGGCAGAGCCAAGCCGTTAAATTTGTTGGTGTGCATGATTTTTTTGAAACTATTGTTGAGGTGTTTCACTTGTAGCCTTTACTCTGTTTAGCTACCCATACCTACCGTTACAATCTTAAAAAGCTACCGAAGTTCACTATAAATTCCTCGTCATTCATTATACTCACTTTTGCACTGGTTTCCTCAAATTACTGAAGCTGCTATTAACGAAGATTAGAAATTCTACAACACCATTCTCCCTGAGGACAATGTGTAGAACTCGGTACATAGTTTGAACGTTTTACCTCTAGGGTACTATTTCCGGATTAACTTAGCTTAAGCTGCGGCAATCTCATGCGGCCCTATGAAATAAACTTGGGCTAATAAAGTTGATAGACGTCGTGGCCTAAATGTTAAGAGACCCGGTGCATTAGTATCTGGCGATACGACTGTGCCGGTGTTCGAATCCCGCAGGCAAGTACGAATTTTTATGATGAATTACGTACTTCTTCCGCGGTGAAGGAATAACGTCGTGTAATAAAAATCAAACCCGCAAAATTATAATTTGCGTAATTACTAGCGGTAGGGCGTCTTCTGAGCCCGCACGAATAGGTTCTACTATCCTGCCTATTTCTGCCGTGAAACAGTAATGCATTTCAGTCTGAAGGATGTGGCAGCTGTTTTAGTGTAAAAGCTGAGACTTTAGAAATCGTATCTCTAGGTGGGTGGCGGCATTTACGTTGTAGACGTCTGTGGGCACCCGTAACCACTTAACACCAGGTAGGCCGTGAGCTCGTCTATCCTGCACCAGACAAGAGGATAATGTCGAAGTCTCAATCGTATAATGTAACAGCTTTCCTGCCCCACAAACTTCACAGCAGAAACAGGCAGGATCGGTACCTACCCATGTAGACTCATTCCACATACATCCAGCAGTAAATGGGGTACGACAATCGCAGTATACTGTTTAATAATTATGGAAAATGATGACCCATTTTCCGGCGAATTGCTTAGTCGCCTCTTACTTTCCTTTCTTTTTCCTACATATGCTGATAACCTTGAGAGACTATTTCAGCTTCACCCTAACATGTAGGTGAGCTCACAGGGTTCAAACCCGAAGCGTTGCTAACACTGGCCCTGGCAAGAGCAGTGCTTCGCAGAATCTACCACCGGATCGTAAACGCGACCCACTGAGAAGGTCCGGCGAGAAACTTAGTAGTACTGGCGTACTTTCCAATGTTATAGCTTAGTACCGTTCTAAACCACAACAGAGCCGAGACTGCACAGAACATTACAACTTAATTGCAGCCAAAATATTAATCAGCTTCATGCATTATCGGTGTCAGCAAACGGCGTTAACCTTTAAATAAAAACCGATTGCGATGATCAATGGTCTAAAAAGTAAACAAACTTTTTTCTCCATAAAATTTCAAATACAATTACTAGAAGCGCCATCTATGTTTCAGGCGCGACAACGATATTCAGATACCTGTGCCATCTATGAGCAGAAGAATGCAACTAAACGTTTCTAAATTCCAATGAAGTCGTATTATTATTATTAAAATGTGAATAGATGGCAGCAAGTACTAATTTTTTTTTTACGTTTTTTTTTTCTACTTAATCTTTTGCTGACTTATGACGATTTTGATTCTTAGATTTACATAATTCACTTTATAGAGTTTCCGACCGGACTTCAAATGTATAATAAGTTTATCGACTAGATGAATATGTCTGTCATTGATTTGATTCATATTGTTTTGATGGAAAAAAACACGGGTTAAGAAGATAATAAATTTATTTTGATGAAAAAGTAATTACATAAGTCGTATTAAACATATTTTTCAATCCAAAACGCTTACAAAGATAATTTTTCACCCTAAAATACCGCCTAAATCCAAGTCTTTAATAATATCTTGAGCGATTTCAAAAAAGATATCAGTCACTATTTCGTTAATCTCCGTCTGAAAAATAAAAAGTTTGAATAGTCATCAGAATCATTGTAATATGAATAAAGCCTAGGATTCTTGGTTTGAATGTGTGTTATTGAAATTAAAATGAATAAAACATATTACAAATATATTATGTTACAATATTTACAAACAATGATTCTTTTTCTGTTACAATTTTTTAAACAAACCGTCCGATTTAATTAAAAATTTTAACTGTTCTTTAGAGACCTGAACACTTTTTGCGACAATTTTACTTATTTTATTTACGTATGTTTCCGTAGTTACGTATTAAAACAAAAAGTTAGATTAATTTTATTACAAAAAGTTAAAATAGAAGAATTTAAGACGTTAAGCTCTAAGTCGCATAAAAAAAAATGTAACGTAAAATCGCTTAAAAATATCTTACGCCAAAACGGATCTTATAAATAGCGCCATAGGCCAGTTACACTTTCAAATTTCAGTCTCAAAAAAACCGGATATCCGATCTTGTAACTCTGTTGACTAGATTTTTTTTAATTGTTTTTTTATTGCTTAGATGAGTGGACGAGCTCACAGCCCACCTGGTGTTAAGTGGTTACTGGAGCCCATAGACATCTACAACGTAAATGCGCCACCCACCTTGAGATAAGTTCTAAGGTCTCAGTATAGTTACAACGGCTGCCCCACCCTTCAAACCACCCAGTAAAGATTTACAACAGTTAACATTAATAACGGCAATTTAATCGGAGAACTAGTCTGTCGACTTACCTCAAACACCTCCAATAGCTCCGGCACCAAGTTCCCAAGGAATCTACTGACAAACTCACTTAATACGGGATCATTGAAGATACCGGTTATTTCAGTCTGAAATGATTTTAACACATATGTATCTATATATATAAAAGAAAGTCGTGTTAGTTACACTATTTATAACTCAAGAACGGCTGACCTGATTTGGCTGAAAATTGTTGAGGAGGTAGCTTAGAACCAGGAGAAGGACATAGGATACTTTTTATCACGTTCCCGTGGGACGCGACATAAAACGTGATATAACAAAACGCAAATGATATGGAATAACAAAACGCAACTGACAGCTAAACGTAATATATTCTATGATTAATTGAGTCGTCTATTATCAAAGGTGGCAATCTGTGCATTTGGACAAAAAATTTTATTGATATGTCAATACAGATTGATTTGAATATCAATCGTCTCCTTCAAAGAATACGGTTCAAAACCTGCATTAAATAAAGGTTAATACTTAACCTGTTATTTATCTAAGATGTCGTTCAGAAGAGTTTTGTGACCGCCAATGGAATACAAAGTCAATAATTCGTTTTTCTGATTTACCAATAATTGTCCAAAAGTCACATTGCCGGCTTTGATAATAGTCGACTGAATTATCGTAGAATTTTGAAGTTGACGTTTGACGTTGAAGTTTAAAAAAAACAGTGTGGCGGAGCAAAGTTCGCCGGGTCCGCTAGTTACAAATACATAATGTTAAATTAAGGTATTAATAGGAAAAGACAAAATAATCAAGTAGCATTTCTATCACTATTTATCAACTGATATTAGGTTTTTTTGTTTGCCGGGCATTCACGGTTTTAGCATAGATCGATGCCTCCAATGAACTCTACGCTAACTCCAAATTCGTAGGTTTACAGGCGGAGCGTTTAAACGAAAAAAAATTTGGTAAAATCTTTATTATTGCAGATATATTTATGGGTCTTTTCTTGTGTAACTAGCTGATTTACTTTTGCTTTGAACTACATCAATAATGATTTGTAATACTTTTAAAAGAGTGAAGCGATTTGCGTGAAGAACGAAAATTTAAAAATTTTGAGTTAGAGTGGTGTTCATTGAAGGCATCGAGATAAAGAATGCACTTAGCCCACTGAGTTTCTCGCCGGATCTTCTCAGTGGGTCGCGTTTCCGATCTGGTGGTAGTTTCTGCGAAGCACTGCTCTTGCTAGGGTTAGTGTTAGCAACGTCATCAGGTTTGAGCCCCGTGAGCTCACCTACTAACCCGGTGACGTTGATATGGTCTCTCTAAACCATCAGCTTAGGTAGGAAAAAAAATACACTTAAGAGTCATTAGTTAGTGTTAACATTTATTTTAAAATTAAGTTTTTAATTATTTTTTTTCATTTCTTTAGCAAAACAAAAGAAAACGTTGTATATACCTATACAGAAAAATTTTCTTAACAATGGCGCTGATTGTATTCGAATATCGATCAAAATGATGATGACAAAATTTCACGGGAAATAGTTAATTGTATATATAAGTATGTTTGCGGATGTACCATCATACACGGATAACATGCGCTCGCGCGAAACAAAAATTATATCTCTTTTTTCCCTACCTATTCGCTGGTAGCTTAGGGGTCTATTTCAGCTACATCTGGACGGGTAGGTGAGCTCACGGGCTCAACCTGAGAGAATTCGCTAACACTAACTCGTCCTTCTTCAAAAGAGGCTTGTGGAGAGTATTAAGCGGTATGCAGCGGCTTGGCTCTGCCCCTGGCATTGCTGAAGTCCATGGGCGACGGTAACCACTCACCATCATGTGGGCCATATGCTCGTCTGCCCACAAGAGCAATAAAAAAAAAAAAAAAAGAAACACTAGCCTCAACATGAGCAGTGCTTCGCAGAATCTAATTCCGGATCGGAATCGCGAGCCATTGAGAAGATCGGGTGGGAATCTCAGTGGGACAAAAATTACATCAATTTTGCTGCGAAGCTATAACACGTCCAGATTTTTGTGGCACATCCATATTACACTACTTAGTTAGGAGATCACTTTGTGACATCTTTGTATTCCGGTGATCACTCAATCCTATGTGGACCGTGACCTCGTATGCTCCTGCCCCAAAATGCACTTTGGTTATGAGCTCATCTAATTACGATGTATAATACTCCGGATTACCTGAAAACCTTCAAGGCTAATAGCAACGTCCGCTTCTTGGAGATTCAGGGCCATTCCTTCACGGATATTCAAGTGGATCAACAGAGTCGCCTTGATACGAGGACGGATCACGCGGATTCTGAAATAGCATTTTTTTTTATTGCTTAAATGTGTGGACGAGCTCACAGACCACCTGATGTTAAGTGGTTACTGGAGCTCATAGACATCTACAATGTAAATGCGCCAAGCACCTTGAGATATAAGTTCTAAGGTCTCAGTATAGTTACAACGGCTGCCCTACCCTTCAAACCGAAACGCATTACTGCTTCACGGCAGAAATAGGCGAGGTGGTGGTACCTACCCTTGCGACTCACAAAAGGTCCCACCACCGGTAAAAACAACAACTGAAACAAAATCACATTATTCATGATTGTATTTCCAGTTACCATTTAGCATTCCGGCTACCGGTTACCATATGACATGTCCATCTCCAAGCTAGGTTTGGAGAGACATAAATAGGATGCAGTAGGATAGTTAAGACCCTAGACAGACCCTAGAAAGCTCATGTTCGCATAGATTATTTGTTTGTTTCAGTAATTTCTAGTTGTTTTGTTTTGTTTTTCGTCATCTTCAGTTTGCGTCTTTACCGTATGCTAAAATAGCTCATTGTATCAGAAATTCTACGTGTTATCTCTTCAGGGTTCAACGGGTGGGCGGGAAGATGTTGGGCGTACCGATATGCACAAATAATTCATATGAATCTATACAATTTTTTCCACTTTTCATTCTATTGTTTCGTTTGCAAAAACAAAATTATTTTTACACCCTAAATCTATGGCAACTGCTCCTGTGGCACTGTCCAATGAAGATCTACAGAAATAAATAAATAATAAATAAATAAATATTTACTAACAGTCACGCCACGTTAACTGGTCCCGTGATAAGTTCGTAAAGAACTTGTGTTACAGGTACCAGATAACGGAAATAAATGTAAAATTTTTATTATACACATACATATATTTAATATACATCCATAACCCTGGAAAAGACATTTATATTGATCATACAAATATCTTCCCTTGGCGGGATTCGGACCCGCGAGCCCCTTGTGCAGTGACCATGTCACTTACCACTACACCAGACGGCCGTTCAAATGGTCAATTATCGAAGTGGGATATCTTTTGAACAATGCTATCATACTACACATATGGAATCTATTAAACTAAAGACCCAATGGCTTTGAAGTTACCAACTAAAAAGGAAAAACAAGTTCTATATAATATAAAATAACTTTTTTATATGTTAGTGTAGTAAAACTAAAAGTGTTAATTACAATATTGTCAATAGGGACATTTAAATTGAACGCAAAAAACATGTTTTGTTTATTAGCTTGATCGTTAAGTGAAAATGTTTCGTTTTTTTCAATTATTTCACACTTTTAAGTTATTTAAGACTGTAATACATTTATAAATAATATATATTTCACTCCCACAACCGAGTAATTCCCATAGTGAACACCCCATACGTTGAAATTCGTCAAAAGTTTTGTTGATTTACTAGCCGTACTCGCCCGCTTAGCTGGGCATTTAAATTTAACACTAGAGGTCCCGCAGTAGTCGAAATTCGACTATAATTAATTGGAATTGTAAGTTTGTACACTATTATGATTGTATTTTATACTTCTATAATCACAAATTTCGCCAAGACTACACTATAAAAAATATTAACAATAACAAGCAATATTTAATCTCAATTTGACAACAGACGTCAAGAACAAAAGTTTGACAATAAATAGTACGCTTGCGTGTGTGCTTCAAATTCATGGTATGTAATGTGTGTAATGTTTTCTTTATTGATTTAATGTATCTTTTATGCATTATTTAAAAAAAATATTAGCATTGTGCACTTCTTCTCTATATTCTCTACAAGTGTGGAAAATTTCGTACTCCTCCGTCCGCGCAATTTTCGTAAAAAGGGATACAAAGTTTTTGCTTCACGTATTAATATATAGATTATTATTTATTGTCATTATTATTGGAGAGTCCAACACTCATATAAATATTAGCCTATCCATTAAGTACATGGATTTTTTACATGGATACCAAGTTTCAAAACAATCGCATGCATTGTTCAGTAGTTATAACGGAACAGCCGTATAAACCACATAGATACATTCCCTAGAAAATCATTACCCTCTTTCGGCAGTCGGGTCAAAACACGACCGATACCCCATTTACTTACTTCGCTTCACCATTGCCGTATATTGTGAAGCCCAAAGCAGTCACGCTGAGATCGTATTTACCTGGAATTTACAGAACAGTTAATCGAAACTACTTCATCTTAAGCATCAAAGGAAAAAACTAGACAAGTTAATTAGTTAGTCGTCGTGGCCTAAAGGATAAGACGTCCGGTGCATTCGTATCTAGCGATGCGCCGGTGTTCGAATCCCGCAGGCGGGTGAGTACCCGCCCGCATTTTTCTAATGAAATACGTACTTTACAAATGTTCACGATTGACTTCCACGGTGAAGGAATAGCATCGTGTAATAAAAATCAAATCCGCAAAATTATGATTTGCGTAATTACTGGTGATAGGACCTCTTGTGAGTCCGCGCGGGTAGTTACCACCACCCCGTCTGTTTGTGCCGTGAAGCAGTAATGCATTTCAGTTTGAAGGGCGGGGCAGCCGTTGTAACTAACTATACTGAGACCTTAGTACTTATATCTCAAGGTGGATGGCGCATTTACGTTGAAGATGTCTATGGGCTCAGGCTTGTCCACCTGTCTAAGCAATAAAAAAGGATTAGACACCAATAAAGTCAAATAAAAGAAATGGTACAATATACCGTACATACCTATCATGTGAATTTTAACTCATTCAAAATACACAATCTGAACTAAAAACATTGCTTATCAATATCTTATCGAACGTGATGACTCAATTAGCTTCTGTTGTTTGTTTCCAGTTAATATGAAACAAAGCTAAGCTAAGCGTTATTTGGAAATTCCATATCACATCTAATCATTAATTGGGTTAATTCATATTATTTCTGTTTGTTAACGTTTTCATGTGCAATTAACGTTCTCGATAGCGTAAAAGTTAACTCAAATTTGTATGCAGTTGGAACAGCGCCCCTAGCGGCAAACGTTCCAACTCCATACAAAGTTGAGTTAACTTTTACGCTGTCGAGAACGTTAAAAGACTCGCGCTATGCAATGTTAAAAGGAACGTAAAGGTTCACTGTGGGCCTACCACATTGCTCTAGTTTCAGCCTTTCTCAAAGTGGGCGATAACGCCCCCTACGGTGGGCGCTGCAAGCCTAAAGGGGGGCGGTAAGAGACCCAGAAAAAAAAGGGGCGTTGTGTAGTGGCTTGTTGAGGCGATTTGTAATTTCATCTAGGAGGACTTTTAGACACCGTCTGAGCTCTCGGTATAGCAGTTTTAAGTAGGTGAAAAAATGGGGGCGCTACAAAATAATTTATTCTCAAAGTGGGCAGTAGATGAAATAAGTTTGGGAGCCCCTGCTCTAGTTCATGTCAATGACCGCTTATAAGATACCTGAACGCTGGTCGACTTTCGGAAGAAATAAAAAAAAGCTTACCAGCGTCCAACGCAATGACTGGTACTTCTCCGTCGATCGAAAGGCCGAAGAGTCCTCGAAGTACTGAAATTATATCGAACGTCAAGGAGTTGATCTCAAACGTGCTTAGTTTCCTGACTTCCAAATCCTCTAGGGTCATACGTAGTCTGAAATAAAAATTGGATGGGATTATGGTTAGTAATGATATCCGAGTCTAGAATAATAACTATAACTTCTATCTTATTTCAAATTTGATTTTACTTGAAAGAACTTAACTAAGCATCGTAATTTGTTTTACTCTGAAGGGCGGTGCAGCCGTTATATATAAAACAACCAGACCTCAAAATAGGTGGTGGTAATTGTGATGTTTATGAGCTTCGGTAGCCACCAATTTAAAATTACAATAAAACATGTGTAGTTGTAATTATTGTAATTTGTATACCCGATCCTGTGGACCGAATGTTAAGCATTTGACGTCGCCCTAAGCACGTCATTACGGATCCTCCCGATCTATTAAGGTAGATTTAGATACGCATCAGTCACCGTCCTCGCCAAACCCGTCGCTTGCGACGAAAGGCTCGGCGAGTAAATTAACCCACAAACACAGCCCACTGAGTTTCTCGCCGAATCTTCTTAGTGGGTCGCGTTTCCGATCCCACGGTAGATTCTGCGAAGCACTGCTCTTACTAGGGCCGGTGTTAGCAACATCTCCGGCTTGAGCTCCGAAAGCTCACCTACATGCTAGGCAACGCTGATATTATAGCCTCTCAATGCTATCAGCATAGGTGAGAAAAGAAAAAAAAGTAATATTAAAATATTACCCAGGAAGCGGTATCGTTTGATCATCAACTGAGAGGCGATCCAATTGAAATGGGTCCAAAACGGGTAACGTTTCTGATCCAGTGATCATGGTCTGCCTGAAGCGCTCGAGCATCGAAAGAATTAGCGCTTCAAAGTCAAGGCTCTCGCCCTCATCTGTAAATCATTGTACATTACCTTATTATGTTACCCTAGTGGTCGCCCAGTAGTCGAAATTCGACTATGATTATTGATTTAAATTATAAGTTTGAACATTATTATGGTTTTATTGTCAAAGACATTACTTCTATAATCACAGATTTCGCCAAGGCTACACTATAAATAAATAATATTAAAAACAAACAATATTAATCTATTCTCAATTTAACCACAGACTTTAACAATAAACAAAAGAGTATACATGCGTGTGTGTATCAAATACAGGGTAGTGTGTGTAATGTTTATTTATTTATTGATGTAATGAATTTTTAAGCATATTTAAAAAAAATTAGCACTCTGCATTCCTTCTCTATTTTCTCGATAAGTATGGAAAAATTCATACTGCTTCGTCCGCGCAATTTTCGTAAAAATGGTTACAAAGTTTTTGCTTCTCGTATTAATATATAGATTTCCATTACATGTTACATTACATGCTACATTATCATGTTAGCAACTGCAAGCAATCAGTGGTTAAAGGTACTTAACCCACAATAAATTCACAATAAACAGTACTCACACGCAGATAGGCTAGCGCATCCATAAACAGAGCTATAGAAATTCTCTCATGAGAGCCCGAGAGTTACCCGTCCGTACGTAAACGGAATAACCCCACAGGCTACCAGCGAATAAGCAGGAAAAAAGAAACTAGCTCAGTACTATAGAAAAACACTCAAAAAAAGCTGATGCCCGGGCTCCGTTCAAACCCTCGCCTTTTACGACACCCACGAAAAATGGGTAGGTACTAAACCTATTGGAAGACATAAGGTGTAAGCCTTAATTATCTTGCAATTGTCATAATCTACAAGCTAGAACTGCATGAGAAAAAGACATCCTCCCCTGGCGTAATCATGATTGCATCGCAAATTGCTATGTCACTCTTCAAACTGGAAGGCATTAAATGGCGCTTAACGCAGAAAAAGAAACGATTTTTTTTCCTACCTATGCTGATAGCCTTGAGAGGCTATTTCAGCTTCACCCTAACGCAGTGATTCTCAACCACTGTTCTGCGGCACTTTTGTGTGCCGCCAAATTTCAAAAGTGTGCCGCAAATTTTGCGAATATATAATAATGTTAATATTATTAAATTATATAATTTTAAACATGAATATATATATTAAAATCCACAAAAAAAAAATTATAGTATATTTTTGTTTATTTCTTATATTAAAATTTTTTGATAAACTATTTATGCAGTGTGTTGTAATAAGTAAATAATTATTTTTATCTTTTTTTTTTGTGTGCCGCCAAATTTTGAAATCGTTAAATATGTGCCGCAACAAAAAAAAGGTTGAGAATCACTGCCCTAACGTGTGTAGATGAGCTCACGGGGCTCAAACCGGAGTGTTGCTAACACTGACCCTAGTATGACCAGTGCTTCGCAGAATCTACCACCGGATCGGAAACGCGACCCACAGAAGGTCCGGCGAGAAACTCAGTGGGTTGTGTCTATGGGTTAATTCGCTCGTCGAGCCCTTCGTCGTAAGCGACGGGTTCGACGAGGACGGTGACCGGTGCTTGTGGTGCCTAAAAGCACCGTTAATGGATCGGGTGGAAACCATGATGCTTATCAAATGCTTAGCTTTGTAACACGCTTCAGCATTCCTACAAACTACTTAGCAAGCATAATTTGTACGTCATTTCATTGTCAGAAGGTTATCTGTTTCGATAAGACAAAAAAAAAACCAACCTGGATTTTCCAAGAATTGGATAATTGCATTAGCGCCAACCACGTCATTCTTAGGGTACGCCGCAGCGAGCCCCAGAGCAGCTACGAATATACAAACAAAACGCATATTTCTGGAAAGAAATGATTTTATTTCGTTGTAACTATACTGAGATCTTAGAACTTATATCTCAAGGTGTGTGGCGCATTTACGCTGTAGATGTCTATGGGCTCCAGTAACCACTTAACACCAGGTGGGCTGTGAGCTCGTCCACACATCTAAGCAATAAAAAAAAATAAAAAACAAAAAAAACTTTATAGTGTTTGTATTATATTTTAGTTTTTATTATAGTATTTGATCAAATCCGATTACGTGTTGAAAACTTAAAAATATCACTTGTAATTTAGAAAAAACTAGGAAGCTGCGTAGTTTATATCTTTCGATCATGGTGTAATGCTAGCTCAAAGTGCAAAGGACTAAACTATTTTTAATATTCATATTTTTTATTTTTTTATTCCTTTGATGGGTGGACGAGCTCACAGCCCACCTAGTGTTAAATGGTTACTGAAACCCATAGACATCTACGACGTAAATGCGCCACCCACCTTGAGATATAAGTTCCAAGGTCTCAAGTATGGTTTTGTTAACGTGCGATCGTCAAATTATTCCTTCTCAAAATGCCATTGCTTGTGTAACGTATCTCAATTTTAGGTATCCCACTTCAAGTTCTTTTGTTCGCGACACCAACGTCCTTTTTTTTTTTTTTAAGATTTTTATTATACACATACATATATTTAATATACATCCATAACCCTGGAAAAGACATTTATATTTATCATACAAATATCTTCCCTTGGCGGGATTCGAACCCGCGACCCCCTTGTGTAGTGACCATGTCACTTACCACTACACCAGACGGCCTTTGAGTTTAATCATTTAGAATAACCTCAACAAGGATAATGATTAAAATAACAAGATAATAACTACGAACATGACGAGGTTTGGACAAGTATTTTGAGTTTTTGTTTTATTGCCCTTGCAGGCAGACGAGCATACGGCCCACCTGATGGTGAGTGGTAACCGTCGCCCATTGACCTCAGCAATGCCAGGGGCAGAGCCAGGCCGGTGCCGACAAAAGTTCTACTATATTTCTACAAGTGCATCATCTATGTATATATGCCTAACTAAAAATCCAGTACTAATTTTAATTTAGAATTGGTTGGGATCTAGCAATTAGCGCAGCCTAATACCGCCACACACTTTTAAATATAACTAGCCTATTGAGCTAAAAAAATTTTACCCAACAATCTACTGGTGGTAGGACCTCTTGTGAATCCGCGCGGGTGGGTACCACCACCCTGCCTATTTCGGCCGTGAAGCAGTAATGCGTTTCGGTTTGAAGGGTGGGGCAGCCGTTGTATCTTACTTGAGACCTTAGAACTTATATCTCAAGGTGGGTGGCGCATTTACGTTGTGGATGTCTATGGGCTCCAGTAACCACTTAACACCAGGTGGGCTGTGGGCTCGTCCACCCATCAAAAAGGTCCTTTATTTATTCGAAATAGCTTAAACAATAGCTTCAATAGGTTTCAATATAATTTCTTTATAATTTAATAATTTGTTTACTCACGTAATCCCGATAACGGTCTGCTGTTGACTACATGAAAATTAAATCTGATTCTGTAATGATAACGATAATCATTATCATATACTTAAGTATGTACATATTATATGAGGGCGACAAAAACCGATTTGGAAGCCCATAATCTAATAGATTAGAGTCCCCACTTATTCGTGCAAATCATGTACGCATTACTTACGTGAACGATTCAGTTTTATTTATTTATTGCATATGTGAGTGGACGAGCTCACAGCCCACCTGGTGTTAAGTGGAGCCCACAAATCAAATCAAATCAAATCAAAAAATTTTTATTCAACATAAATGAAAGTACATACTTGTTGAACGTCAAAAGAACTACCGCCAATTCACAAGAACTAGCCTCTGTCCTGAGAAGAATTGGCAAGAAACTCAGCGGGCATGTCTTTTTTTTTTTACATATGAAATTATTATTTATTTATTTTTTAATATTAGATTTTTTTTTAAATATGAATTTTTTACATCTACAACGTAAATGCCGCCACCCACCTTGAGATCTGAGTTCTAAGGTCTCAGTATAGTTATAACGGCTACTACGCCCTTCAGACCGAAACGCATTACTGCTTCACGGCACAAACAGACGGGGTGGTGGTACCTACCCGTGCGGACCTCACAGGAGGTCCTATTACCAGTAATTACGCAAATTATAATTTTGCGGGTTTGATTTTTATTACACGATGTTATTCCTTCACCGTGGAAGTCAATCGTGAACATTTGTTAAGTACGTATTTCTTTAGAAAAATTGGTACCTGCCTGCGGGATTCGAACACCGGTGCATCGCTAGATACAAATGCACCGGACGTCTTATCCTTTAGGCCACGACGACTCATCACGTTGATGAAGAATTAAATCTTTGATATTATATGAACGAGATGTGAGCAATAAAATAATCATGGTACCACAAATTATATATAAGAAAGACGCCCGGTATACTTGTTTTTTTTTTTTTTTTTTTTTATGATTGAAGGATTACTGGTGGCCCGGAGGCCTTTCCAGTTTCACCAGGACAGGTGGGCGAGCAAAGGCTCAGCCAGGAGGGGTGGGATTTGCTAACAGCTACCCGAGCGCCTTCGAAGGAGACCTAACAGCTCAAGAGCAGCTGCTTCGCGAATGAATCTACTACCGGATCGGAATCGCGACCCGCTGAGAAGATCCGGCGAGAAACTCAGCGAGCTGATTCATGGGTTAGGTTGCACGGCGAACTCTTTGTCGAGTTCGACGAGTACGGTTACCGAGGTTCCTAAGCCTGCTCCTAGAGCTGAAGGCGTCTAGTGCGAAGGTTATTGGATCTGATGGATCCGTAAGGACGTGTCTAGGGCGTCGACGGTGACTGGCTCCTGCATGATCAGGATTCGGGGAGTAGTCAGCGGCGGCTACGATAAGGCGATTATCATGACGCATAGCCTTATCGAAGTACCGTTCCGACGCTGACTTCATGTATTTCTGTATAGATTCGAGGCCCAGGTCGTCGTGTAGGTCAACGTTCCTCACGAACCACGGAGCTCCGACGGCTAACCTGCAAAAGCGGGATTGTAGAGATTGAAGGGTGTCTATGTGCGTGCGGGCCGCGTGAGCGAACACCACACTCGCGTAAGTCATGACGGGCCTTATGCAAGTTTTGTAAAGTGTCACCTTGTTCCGAAGGGACATTTTACTCCGCTTACAAATCATGGGGTAGAGTCTACCGAGAATAAACGCGGCACGGTCACGGACTGATTTTATATGCGGGCGGAATGTCATCGATGCATCCAGGGTAACGCCCAGGTACTTGACCTTCCTGGCCCAGGGTATGGATTGACTAAAGAGAGTAATCGGGGGTGTGAGATTCCTCCTCCTAATACGGGAGGAAATCCGTGTGGAGCTTCCCCTCTGAAAGAGCACCGCAGTACTTTTCGCTGGGTTGATGTCTATGCGCCATTTTCGGAACCACTGTCCTAGGGCTAGGGCTGCGCTCTGAAGCTTCTTCGCGATTAGGGACTTGTTTCTACTGGAATAGTAAACAGTCGTGTCGTCGGCGAATAAAGCTAAATGGGTCGGCGGCGACCGGGGAATATCGTTAACGAATAAGCTAAATAGGAGGGGTGAGAGGACAGAGCCTTGCGGGACTCCAGCTGTGAGAGGTCGTGGGGAGGAGCGGGTTCCCTCGACTCGATATCGAAAAGAGCGGTTTGACAAGAAGTCCCGTATGATGAGCACGAGACTATCCGGCACACCCATGTTGAATAGTTTGAAAATCAAACCGTTGTGCCAGACTTTGTCGAACGCTTTTGCGACGTCGAAGAAGAGAGCTCCCGTGTATAACGGTTTTGGTCGATTAAGCCCCACAAGAATGTGCTCCGTGAGGCGGTGCACCTGTTGAACGCATGAGTGATTTGTACGGAATCCGAATTGTTCATCGATGAGAATGCCCTTGGATGAGACGAAGTCTCTGAGGCGTTTGTAGAGCAGACGCTCATACAGTTTGCCTAGAGACATGAGGAGGCTAATCGGGCGGTAGCTCGTCGGATGATTTTTTGGTTTACCGGGTTTATGTATGCCGATAACGTCCGCTTCTTTCCACACCGCGGGAAAGATACAGTTCGCCATAGCGGCATTGAAAATAGATGCCAACATCACGATGAGTTGGACGGGTAGAAGTTTAATAACGCGGTTGGATATACCGTCGGAACCGGGAGCCTTGCGAGGACGTAGGTCTTTGATCAAGTCTTTAACTTCCATCGGGGTGACGGGTGGTAACACATCAGAGGGTGGCAAGGAGGCTCTGCGTTCTACCTCACTGTCTACTAATTCTACATGCACAGGGTCCACGGATTGAGTGCTGGGCGTGCACTGGGTTTGCAATGTATCGGCCAGCAGCTCTGCTTTTTCGTCATCATCGAACGCCGTGAGTCGGCCTGAGGGGCCTACGAGGGGGGGCATAGTTACTACCGTATCCGATTTGAGAGTACGAGCTAAGCGGTAGTAAGACCTTTGGGAGGGCGCGAGTCCTTCTAAGAAATCAGACCATCTGGCATCTCGGACTTCGGCGATGCGAGACTTTACGTCGCGTTGTAGGGCACGCATTCGAATACGATTTTCCGCGGTAGGATACCTGTCGTAGGCGCGTATCGAGGCGTTCTTAGCTCTAAGGAGTTCCCTAATATCGTCGGACAATTTGAAGCGGTGAAGGAAGTCCTCCGCTACAACTTGTTTCGATGACCTATCTAATGTCGAGGTGATGTGTGACGTTAAGATGTCTATGGCTTCAGCGGTATCCTGAGGAGACGGGGTAGAGTCCGGGCTAAACGGTAGCGATGGTGGATCAGATTCAGCCAGGCTGATGCCCAGCGTGTGCCAATCCACCACAGTCCTCGTGACGGGAACGGAATCAGGAGCGCGACCGAGCTTCATAACGACGGGACGGTGGTCTGAATCTAACTCTGAAACTACTTCGATCGAGTGTAAGCGCAGAGTTACGTTTTTTAATAACGCTATGTCGAGTATATCCGGGCGATGCGCGATATTTAGCGGATAGTGAGTCGGGATTAGCGGAGCGACGATATCGAAGGCGAGATTACCGACTAACGCGTCAAGCCGCCTGCCATTCGGGGTTGTGGTGTGTGAGTTCCACCTAATGTGTTTACAATTTAGGTCGCCCGCCAGAATGACAGAGCTCCCCATGCCGAGCAGCGCCTCGATATCACTGCTTAGAACGATCTTATCCGGTGGAAGATAAACGGACGCGATAACGATCGGCGCGTGTCCCGTCAGTGAGATTCGGCACACTGATGCTTCGATATTAGCGAGCGCGGGAGGATCGAGTGGGACGCAATGCAGGGCTCTTCTATAGTAAATGACGGTACCACCACCACGAGCAGAGAGCCTGTCGTTCCTGACCATGTTATAGTTCGCGATTTTAGGGTCACGGCGCGCGGGCTTAAGTAGGGTCTCCTGCACTAAAAAGATATCAATTTGATGGTCACGCAAAAAGTCAGAAACCTGATCACGCTGATTTGCGAGACCGTAAGCGTTAAAAAATCCTATCGTTACGGATAGGGGCTTTATTCTACTTATATACGCCATTGATTACCGGCGGAGTGAGGGGAGGACGTACGTATTTAATGACGCGTATACGTCGGCGTATTCTTGCACAACGGCGATAAAGTGTTGTGCAGTGGAGGCAGAGCGAATGGCGTCGCCCAAAGCGTTAACGCGCTCAAAGTTGATCGACTGAAAGAAGTCGATCGCTAAAGCGAGATTGTCGGACGCGGTCGGAGGGCAAGTCGCGGGAGAGGGACGAGTCGCGGGGGCGGGACGAATCGTGGAGGAGGGAGTTGTAGCCGTGTTCATGTACGGCAGCGGTTTCGCCCAGGCCGAGACACTGGGCACCGGCGCCGGAACGAACGCTGGCTTAGCCTGCGACACAGAGGGTGCCGAGGCTTTGATGTCTGGGCCGGAAGCTCGGAGGCGGTTTTGGCGGGCGACGCGGCGATTTATTTTCGGGGCTCGGGGGCATCCGCGGTAATTTGCGGGGTGACCCTGTGTTCGACACAGGACGCAGCTAGGCGGTTCTGTCGCGGTTTTTTGATCGCGAGTGCATAGGGCCGTGGCGTGATCGCCTAAGCACTTGACGCATCGGGGGCGCGCGTGACAGTTACGGGAAGAATGCCCGTATAATTGGTAGTTATGGCACTGGCTAGGTGTGCCTTTCTTGTGTGGGGTTTCGACTGCGATTCCGGAAAGGCTACAGACCGTTCGGATGTTGAATATTTGCTTACCCTCGGGGGTAGGCTGGAGGGCGACGAGAACCATATTATATGGCTCCCTTCCGCGGCCTGTGTGCATGTGGTGTACGGAGTTAACCGGTAGGCCTTGTTCGAGAAGGTCGGCCTTGACGAGCTCGGCATCCAACTCTTTAGGGATGCCACGTATAACGGCACGGAGTTCGCGCTCCTCCTGGAGCGTATATGTGTGGAAACTTATACGCTCCTTACGGAGGTAAGAAGAGAGGGCCCTATGGTCGTCGGATGTTCGAACCTTAATTTGAATGCCGTTCGCGAGGTTACGGGCATTCGTAAAATTGATATTTTTGGCCTTAAGGGCCAGGGAAACTCGTTCCCAAGCTGCCTTCTCTTGAAGGATTACCGGGGGAGGGGTCTGGGCTTTATTTTGTGCCACCGGACGCGGCGACGGAGTGGCACGGGCTGGAGGCGCAACGGGAGTCTGAGGGCGGGGGCGCGACGCGTTCGCGGCTTTGCTAATTTTAGCGGCCGCGGGAGCTCGAGACTCCGCGGCACGCTTCTTACCCTTTTGCACCAGGGTGAATCCATCCGTCGATGAGGCGGGAGCGAGGTCGACCTCCATCTCCGAGTCAGAGTCGGAGGACGAGGAGGCGGGCGCAGGTGACCTACGAGTAGGTGTTTTGGACGGCGCGACGGAGGCCGCGGATGATCGCGCTGCTGGAACGGTGACCACGGCGGACGACGCAGCAGTTTTACTCGCCAGTATAGGCGACGCGGGAACGGCAGGCACGACGGAGGCTGCGGTGCTCGATGCAGAAGCTTTGCACGCAGGTACAGGCGACGCAGGAGCAGCGAGCTCGGTGGAGTCCACGAGAGGGCTCGCAGTGTGATCGGCCTTGAAGGCCTGAAACTCGGAAGTGAGCTTTGGGTAGCGAAGCCGGAGAAATTCCGCAAATACAGCGTCCATGATGTCTACGTGCCCAGGTGGGGCTACCCTGGGTCTTAGAAAACACTCGCCTTGCGGCGAGGCCCCAACTTCTCGGACCTGAGCGGTTCTATTGAACACAGGTGGCGATGCGGCACGATTACTGCAGGACAAAGAAAAATCACAACAAAACGGAAATAACAAAAAGAAACAAAACAATTAAACACTTCCAGGAAGACAGTTTGTCGGCAGATGTACCACGAACACAGAAATAACAAAAGGAAACAAAACAAATAAAAACTTCCAGGAAGAGCACTTAGTCGGCAGATGTACCACGAACACAGGCCGCGCGAACAATGGCCGGGCTAACAAAAGCCGGGCGATCGAGTGGTCGATGAGCACGTCCGCGCGTGACGGGTGCCTCTATCGGAATGGTATACTTGTATCAAGCGATATGACTATGCACGTGTTCAAAACCCGCACGCAGACTGTGCTTATAAATCCTAATATCAAAGAAAAATGTGCGGAGTTCATTTTATTAGGAGAAACCTACAAATGAGATACAATCACCTATAAATCGTTTTTATATTTATTTCCATAAACAACGCATTCAATATTGAATACTTTCGAAAATCCTGGAACATTTTTGCGCTCAATTACAAACTCATTTCAAAATTCAAACATTTATTTTCAATAATTAGTATTAGTTTTAAGACATAATATATTGACGTTTGAAAGGCAAACGTGACTAAGCGACAATGCGTGAGTTTTACAATAGACTAATTTAAAGTTGAAATACGTGAAAACAAAATTTATTTTAACGAATCTATCTGTAGTAGAATCTAACTAGTGGTTGTAGGATTGAAATGATTTTAATAGACCTAGAAATATATATTTTTTTGCGCATCGAATATGGTTATTGCCTATCATTGATGTACAAAGCAGTTATTGTCGCTTAGTCACGTTTGCCTTTCAAGCGTCGAATATAACTCTACAATACATTTCAATACTGTGTACTTTGAATGTTTGCCTTTTTTGGATATTTTTTTTTAATCTAGATACAAAGTCATTTGGTTCAATTTTTTGCTCTTCTTACCGCGAGATTTCTTTGTTATTTCAATTCCATTCAATGTGTATTGTAAGATCTTCTGTAGGTATACCTGAAATGATTGTCCTTACATTAAATCCTGCGTCGGGTACATTTTTGTGACGATATCCACCTATTGCTATAATAGTGCGGACTATGTCCGTGAACTGGTGTATTCTTCTTCAAAAAAATCATTCAAATCGGTCCAGCCGTTTAGGAGTTCAGTGACAAACACACGCATAGAAGATATAATATAAAGATTAGAAACTTGACTAGCGTTTTAGTAACACTAGATAATGACAGAGCTTTGCTCGGTTTTTTTTTGGTAAATTGTGTTTTTTAGAAATTATATTTAAATATGAATAACATATCGATAAAATGATGAAATATGAATAATATTTTTCGATCTTACCGACAGAATAATAAAAAAATATGAACTGGTTATTTAAAGAAAAAATCAAAATTATCGATAAAGTTGATTATTGAAAACAAGAATAAAAAAACATTTTCTGAAAATAAATCGTAGCTATATCGATCGCCAACGAAATCCCCTGTATACTAAATTTTATGAAGATCGTTGGAGCCGTTTCCGAGATTCAAATTATATTATTATATATCTGTTTATGTACAAGAATTGATCGTTTAAAGATATAAGATTAGGTATTTTAAAATTTACCGTAATCAAGTCGATTACTGCTTTGTTTCTAATGAAATCGTTGATCTTCTCTGAGACGTCCACACCGCAGAGTATTACACACATGTCGCTCTGTAATAGAAATTAAAAAGGTTTAAAGATTTATGTTATTACTCTTTTCTTAAGCCAGTGCTCACCCAAAGCCGAGTGTAGGTCTCTTCAGATGCAATCTATTCTTTTCGGTCTTTTGCCTTACGCATCCATTCCCTACCAGATATTTTGACCAGTCTGCTTAGTGCGAGTTTTTAACGTTTGCCGCTAGGGGCGCTGTTCCAACTGCATACAAATTTGAGTTAACTTTTACGCTATCGAGAACGTTAAAAAACTCGCACTTAAGTACACCGGTCGACGGACCACCTCATCGGTTATTACTGCTTTATATTAATATTTTGGCAGTACGATCGATTCTATTCCAGAGACATGAGACTTTAGACTTATATGCTGCTTCATTATGAGTTCATATACAAAAAATATTTCTAGGAAAGATAAATAATCTAAATACTGACTGAAGCGCCATCTGGCGGTCTGATTTGTGAATCTAAACCATCCAGGGCGCCAACCAAACGCAAACAAAAAAAATCGTTCGCATCATTCCAGCCGTTTAGGAACAGTTCAGTGACAAACACACGCACAGAAGAATTATATGTATATATAAAGACATATATCGAGGGGTCAAAACTATCTGGTTTAAGCAACATTTTTGCAAACTTTACAGGAGAGCCATTTAAAGTCTAAAATTTGGAATAAAAATCATAACAAAAAAAATTCGGTTGTCTGTAGTCGGTTTACTGACGATAGTTGAACGTGACAACGTCATAAGAAAATACTGATGGAATGATTTCATTCTTCAAAAGAAAATTTTAATTTTATTTGTTTGATAGATATTTTGTATGGATATAGAGAAGGAGGTAAATGGAAATCACTATTGAATTGATTCTTTGAATCGCCGCAATTATCTTTGCTATAAACAATTGACACCACATTCACTTTTCACTGAACTTCATACTTGACGAAAACATGTAAATGTATTAATGTATAGCAGCTGTCCACGCGGATGCATCGCTCACTCAAGTAGGAGAGAGACAGATGTCGAACGCTGCCGAACGCGGAGGCCGATTGTGCCTCTTTGTCGCTCGTTGCGCGCTCTCGCTTGCACTTCAAGCCTTAAATGGATCGCCTCAGAGCGAGGTAACGCCGCATGAGTCATGTTTTTTCGTGCGTGCAGTCGGCTCCATCGAATTACAAGACGTTGTCACGTCAAAAACTTCTTTCGCTATTTGAATAGAGCAAACTTAATTGAGATTGAATTAAAAACATCGTACTGTTGATGCTAATACCAAATAAAACGCACCTTTAGTTTCAAAGATAAATGTACCATATTAAGCGAAATGTCGCTTAAGCCAGATAGCCTTTCACCCCTCCATATTATGCGGTAGGCAGCGACTTGGCTCAACCCGTGGCACTGCTGAAGTCCATGGGCGACGGTAACAACTCACCATCAGGTGGGCCGTAAGCTCGTCTGCCTACAAGGGCAATAAAATATTTTTACCTTTACGACGTCTGGAATAATTTTCAACTCATCACAAGTTATGTACATTTGCTTTTCTCGCATAAAGAATCCTATCGCTCCGGATATTTTAACGTTCCTTAAATAAATCCTGAAATGAAAAAGGAAATTAAAACATTATTAATAAAAAAATACAAAAAAAAAGAGAATTTTGTCACACCAAACCCTACTGTTTACTAGATTAAGGTACATAATAATATATCGAAGAGTTGCGACTTGCGACACTCTTGCTCTGTTCACGACTTCAAGTTTATAAAAAGAACTCAGATACAAACTGTAGGTTTGTTGAAATTTTTATTAGTTCGATCTGTACGGATATATTTTGACACCAGAAACTAAAAGGCGTAGAAAGGTCTGTTGTAATTTGTCTCACCACTACCCAGCCTATCTTTGCCATGAAACAGTAATGCGTTTCAGTTTGAAAGGTGCGCCAGCCGCTGTACTGTAAAAACTAAGACTTAGAACTAATGTCTCAAGGCGGGTGACGGTATTTACGTGGTTGATGTCTATGACCACTTAACACTGGGTGGGCAGTAAACTCAATCGCCTATCTTAGCAACAAAATAAAACAAGAAATTCGATGTAACTAGTAACAATTCTAATAATTGCTTTGAAAGAGAAACATGGCACAGATGGCATTGTGTCCCGGAAAGAAAAATCGAGGCAATAGAGAATGCTTCCAAGCAATGGACGAACTGAGGTGATTTTGGTGGTAGGACCTCTTGTGAGTCCGCGCGAGTACGTACCATATTTCTGCCGTGAAGCAGTCATGCGTTTCGGTTTGAAGGGTAGGGCAGCCGTTGTAACTATACTGAGACCTTGGGAGTTATATCTCAAGGTGGGTGGCGCATTTACGTTGTAGATGTCTATAGGCTCCAGTAACCAATTAACACCAAGTAGGCTGTGAGGTCGTCCACCCATCTAAGCAATAAAAAAATTATAATATTTTTTTTTTTCAAGGTGGCAAGCCACACCGTCATTGGACACCTAAAACTGACCAAGCATTCAATCCTTGTAAGTCGAGCTCAAGTTAAGCTATAACGTTATCGCATCCGGTAACCGGAACACCATTAGCGCTTATGGCGGACGCATTAAATTCCTGTGTAATTACGGTCCCATAACAACGAATACTCAATGGACTTCAATAGATTATGCTTCTAAAGCCATGTCCAATACGGAACAATAAAATTCGTTCTACGATAAATAATTGCAATAGCCAGTTTTTTTTAAATTATATATTGTTAACGTAATATTTTCACAGACCACAAGCCATTGAGGTACCACATCATTACGGATTCCTCCGATCCATTAACGAGACTTCAAACACCGGTCACCATCCTCGCCGAACCCGTCGCTTGCGACGAAGGGTTCGACGAGTAAATTAACCCATAGACACAGCCCACTGAGCTTCTCGCCGAATCTTTTCAGTGGGTCGCGTTTCCAATCCGCTGGTAGATTCTGCAAAGCACTGCTCTTGCTAGGGCCAGTGCTAGCAACACTTCTTGTATGACCCCGTGAGCTCACCTACTACTTAAAGTTACGTTGAAATAGTCTCTCAAGACCATCAGCTTAGAGGGAAAAAATATTGAGGTATGCGTACAAAAAAAAAACGGGACAAGAACTACCCAACCTGCCTAGACAGTTTGCTTAGTTACAGTGCAATACCTTCAATAAAAACACAAAACAAATAAAAATATAGACTAATCAGTTCCTAACGCAAGTCCATTTAAAGCCATTTCTTATTTAAATTAAAACTTCTGCAAGGTAGATTTAATTTTTACTGAGGTAACACGTTATTTTAATTTTTTTCAATTTCAATAGTATCAATGTCAATCACTATTTTACTTTTCTTTCTTTATTATTTCCTTTTTTTAAATCGAGCTCCCCGTTACAGCTTATTAGCGAATTTGCCACAGACATTCAAGATATAAGTGGATTGGATAACACGGTCGCAGGAGCCTTATTCCGGGTTACAATTGTATAGCACCCTAGCATATTTGATGCTACACTGGCTGAAGGAGTAGTCACTGAATAGTTACTTACTGAACATTTGAGAAGACATTAACATAAACCTAAATAGATAGCCAAATAGGACATTAATTTTTTGAGGACTTGACAACAACAAAAGGCCCTACCATATCTTCAGAAAAAAGGGATACACTTAAAAGAATGCTTCCATTATGAACAATCTTGTGACATCCTCACATATATATCTATGTTTTATTTTGGAAACTAGATTCACAGTTAATCTAAATGCTTTTTCTTACCGTCCATTTATCTCTAGTGCTAACTTGAAACCACCAATGTCAAGCTCCGCTCTGGTTTGACCTGAAATATTTGACTTTATTTCTAAGGTGTCACCCAATAGTGGTACATGAAGTCATTAATTGTCGTTACGAGCATAAACGGTCCTTAACGTTTTGCCCGCACCAATTAAAAGATGATCCGACTCCGATGATTTGTATCAGCCACAACTACCTGACTTAAATACATATATAAGGAAGAACGAATGGAAAATTAATTGTCTGGTGCTGGGAGACTGGTCCGTACTTGCCTAATCTTGCTGGGGAGCAGCAACGCTGACCGGTTTGAAGAGTGAGACAGTCAGTACAATTGACATTTCGATCTCACGTCTCGAAGTGGGTAGCGGCATTTACTATGCTGTACAATGATATTATAGTTTTTACTATAACATCATTGATGTTGTAATGTCTAATAGCTCCAGTAGCCACTTATTTTCAGGTCAAACGTTCGTTCTGCTATCCACAATCGCTTAAAGATACACTTAAACAAAAACATTATTTTTTTTATGGACGCCTCCGGTCAGGTAAACGGTGGGGCGTGCAAGAAATGGACGAGGAGAGCCGAAGAGCGTGCTCATTGATGCAAATTAGGAGAGGCTTATGTTCAGCAGTGGATTTATGGGCTGACAATGATGAATTCATAAGTTTTGCGAAACTACCCACCGATATCCACATTAAATTCTGGTATTGAAAAATCAAACTCCGTCGCGGACGTGCAATGATTGAATTTCAATATATCCTTCGCATAATGACTCACATCATTTATGTTCAAATGGTCTACATTTAACTTGAAGTTGACGCTGAAAAATTAAAATAATATTGGAATAAATAGTGAAACAATTAGCCATTTCCTGTTTTGTTTGTCGTACTTAGTTGGGTGAACCAGCCGATAACCCATGTCATATTTCGCGATTACATATTCCCTACACCTTCTCTATTGGGTCATAGTCTCATTTGAGTTTGAGCATTTGAGCCTTTCGTAAACTTTTGTCGATTACCTATGCCCTTACATATACTGGTACCTGCCTGCAAGATTCGAACACTGGCATAGTCACACCTTGCCTTACAACAGTCAAAAGGGCTACTTTATTAAATATGACGTCATTTGGGGTGAAAATAAGCGACAGATTAACAAAAAAGTGAAGCTGATACATTTCGGTATTCAGGTAAATCACGTCTATTTTATTTTAGACAGGAAGGATCCCCACACAACGTGGTCTCGCCTTGTCGCGGCGGTGGGGCTTAAGCGTGCACCTCGATACCGTGGAGCAACGTTGTCTGCACAGGGGTGCCTCGAACTAAGTAGACTGCACACCGTATTCCCGTTTCCCACCTTTGCTAGACAAAGGGTGCGTGAAGAGGGAGAGGGCTCCCTTCTGGAGCCCTCTTGGATGCTAGGCCATGTCCCCGGCGGCTCCCTGGCTGCTAAAGGGGAAGGCCCTCCAGAGCGGGGTACCGGTAAGCCAGCGTGACCATAACGTGGTCAGACGTGTGGGTCTGTCAGTAATAGTAGACCCCACGTGGATAAGAAGTGAACCGGAGGGCATTCCCTTCCGGTCGCTGGTCGCCATGTCCCCGGCTGCCTCTTCGCGGCTACAGGGAAAGGCCCTTCAGAGGGGGGTACCGGTTTACCGGCGTGCATAGTAGCAGTCACACCCTTAAGGCGGTATTTTACGATTTCTTCGCTTCATAATTGGGGAGGCATAAATTAGTCATAGCGGAAGGCATCGGCTTTGATCGGTAGGCAGGGGCTTGACTCTGCCCTTGGCATTGCTGACGTCCATGAGCGACGGTAACCACTCACCATCTGCTGGACCATATGCACGTCTGCCTACATTGGGCAATAAAAAATAAATAAATAATCATAATAATAATTTGACAGTACGCCCAGTACCAGCCCGGCGGGTTTACAATATGCCCTAACAATAGTAAATAATACCCTTTGACAATGTCAGTATGCTGGTTCTCCGGTAAATTTCTTAACCTCCTATTACGAGCCGAGTAAGGTAGCAAGCACAGCCCACTGAGTTTCTCGCCGGACCTTCTCAGTGGGTCGCGTTTCCGATCCGGTGGTAGATTCTGCGAAGCACTGCTCTTGCTTGTTGTTGCCATGTTAGCAACACACCCAGTTTGAGCCGCGTGAGCTCATCTACACGTCAAGAAGCTGATATAGCCTCTCAAGTCTATCAGCATAGGTAGTAAAAAATAAAATAAAAATAAGGTAGCTATTCTAAGCCACACAGGTTCGGGTTCGGAACTGGGTGAAGACTTGAAACGTCACATAATTACACTTACATTCATAGCAACAAACTTTAAATTAAAAAAAAAAAACGGTACCTTAATTCGATATTTTCGTAGGACATTTCATAATTTTCCAACATCCGAGCTTCCTTTATAATTTTCTTAAGGAATTCCATCCAGCGGAGATTTAATACGTCGGTCAGCAACTGTTTTGTAACGTTGTCCATTTTTCTTCAAAACCTTGCAAGAATTTCAAGGATTCAGTTCAGTTTCAGAGATCGGTAGGAAGCGGCTTGGCTGTGCCCCTGGTATTGCTGACGTCGATGGGCGACGGTAACCACTCACCATCAGATCCGTATGCTCGTTGTAAATAAATAATATTAATTAAGGCCAATCTATCATTTTAAGATTTTTAATAACATCGTGTAATAAAAATCAAACCCGCATAATTATAGTTGCGTAATTACTGGTGGTAGGACCTCTTGTGAGTACACGAGGGTAGATACCACCACCCTGCCTATTTCTGCCGTGAAGCAGTAATGCCTTTCGGTTTAAAGGGTGGGGCAGCTGTTGTAACTATACTTGGCTTTAGACCTTAGAAAAGAGACCTTAGAACTTATATCTCAAGGTGTGTGGCGCATTTACGTTGTAGATGTCTATGGGCTCCAGCAACCACCTAATACCAGGTGGACTGTGAGCTCGTCCACACATCTAAGCAATAAAAAAATAAATGAGTATAACTCTTTACCAGAAATTTCACTAATACCCTTAACATTTCGGGTATTAGATAGTCGGGGAAACAAGTAATTTATAAAAAATCTAGAAGCTAACAGAAGATCAGTAATTCTTAAATATTTATGATTAAAATTTCGTTGTTTTATTAATTTAAAATAGGCGTTTTCGTTGAAGGCGATAGATGGCATTTTATTTTGGCATTCAACCGCGTTTGATAACAGCGTTAAAGAAAATTTGGAACGATTATCGAAATTCGACCTTATTCACTGACAGTTTAAGTTTTAAATTAATTTTATGTACTACATTTTTTTATTAACATGAAGTTAAAGAATACTGTGTCCAACTTTTTTTTATTGGAAACACTTAAACTCGTCAGTGTATTAAACATTAATTTATAAGTTCTTATATTATAATAATATTACATATATAATAATATTATTACATATCATTTAAAAAAGTCAGTATCATTTATACTGAAAACTCCAAAAAAGTACAATGGAAAGTTTTATTGTTAAGAGCAATTCCATTTAGGCAACCATCGGAAGGATACGATAAGAATCATCTAAGGTAATATACTATGTATAATATATAATACGTTGTGCAGTTTAAAAATTACTAACTAAATTTATATCAATAAATTATCAGGGACTTGCATATCGATTAATAATAAGAAGAAGAAAAAAACAAATAATCAACACAATTAATACAATTTGGTAATACAGTAATACAGTTGCGGATAATAACATGTACTTTTAGGTTAGGAATATTGTGTACTGTTTTTTTTATAATAAATAAATTAATATAAAATTTAAAAAATTAATACAATATACAAAATAACTATTTAAGGTAAATCATAATTTGAAATTACCTATCGCAAGAATAGCTGATGCAATAGTGTTATTTAAATTACAAAATAAATACTAGTATTATGTAGTTATGGTGATTATTCTTTAAAAAACTAAAACTCACTTGTATTCTTCTTTTGCTGTTTCGAATATTTTAATGCACTCGCAAAACACCCAAACTATAAAAACGTATCAAAATATTAATTAATGTTGTAAAAACGTAATTGATTTCCACTACAGGATCCGTATTCTGTATAGTGTATAGCTTCAACTTCACAGGAACCGAAATCTGAATTAATCTGATGCAATTTTATTTTATTTCTGGAAAGACTCGCTGATTCAGTCGGTCGCGGTAGACTAGTGCAGTGAAATACTTGTACTTAAATATGACTCGATAAGATAGAATTCCTGCGTATATAAAATGCTAGCAGAGAAATTCGCAGAATAGGGTTTGCGTTATAGGTAATAATGTTGATGTTTTTTTATTGTTTCAGCTCTCGGCTTATCTCTATATTAAGGGGCTACCAGAGCCCCTACACAACACAAAAGTAAATACTGCCACCCACCATGAGACACGTGTTCTAAGTCTGAGTTATTTCATTACTGCTTCACAGCAGAAATAGGTGGCCTGACCCAAAAGAAAAAAAAATCTGCTTTGGCCCTATTCTAATAACACGATACAACTACAGCAGGGCCTTAACATATCTAACTAAAAAGTCGAATTCTGCATTCCTTATTCCCCTATTTCCTTCTGCTTATTAATAAACTAGCTTTTGCCCGCGACTCCGTCCGCATGGAATAGTTACTTTGGCATAACGCTAAATTTTACCCATCACTTCATTTACGTAGAAAGTGAAAATATTTTTGAATTATAGAATGTTAAGGAGTTCTTTAAACCCTTATTTTGAAACATTATTTATTGGTGCTCCACTTTTATTGGTCTTACCGTAATGATATATAGCCTATAGCCTTCCTCAATAAATGGTCTATCTAACACTGAAAGGTTTTTATAAATCCGACCAGTAGTTCCTGAGATTAGCGCGTTCAAACAAACAAAGTCTTCAGCTTTATAATATTAGTATAGGTCTACATGTCGCAGAAGGGCCGATATTGACATAGTGGGCATATGGTGGGTAGCCGTGCAAAGAGACTACGCATCACGAAACGGTATATCAGTTTTGCATTTTTTCCACTATTCCTAAGTCAGGCAATGAATGTGCTTCCATTCAACTCAAGCTACGTATGACACCTCAACGCTGCCGAACCACGCCACCCAAAGTGAGCCGATGTTTTACGAGTAGTTGGGACTTACATCCACCAGGGGATGCTTTCGCTTCGTTTATCGTGTCCGGATGCGATATTACGTATCATATTTATTATTTAAATAAAAAAATGTAGGACGCACGAAAAAACTAGTATCGTAATTTACAAATTTTATATATCTATACTAATATTATAAAGAGGAAAGATTTGTTTGTTTGTTTGTTTCGAATAGGCTCCGAAACTACTGGACCGATTTGAAAAATTCTTTTTCCATTAGAAGCCAACATTGTCCCTGATGAACATAGGCTACTTTTTTTAAATTTTTTTATTTTATTTTTTTGGTTTCATGTGTGTTTTAATGTTTCCGAAGTGAAGCGAGGGCGGGTCGCTAGTATCACATAAATTCACATATAAATTTGTCAGCATTTAGAAATGAATCAGAGAAACGCCTTTATTTGACATTAATTGATAATTAATTAAATACTTCGAGAAAAAAAAGACTAGTGTCATCGATCAACCAAAGAGCTATCACATCACTAAGCAACAGCATCAGAGTATTCCCAGAGCATAGACAAACTAAAAATAAAATCGATTCTCTTATAATCGTATTCAGGGGAATACCCCTTTGGCAGTATTGCCATAAGTAAATTGGAGCTATAGTATTTTGTGAGCAATATGCTAAAAAATCATTATTGCTATTTTTTTTCATCAGTACATTTTTATTATTTTTTCCCTACTCATTCGCTGGTAGCTTATGAGGCTATTTCAGCTACACCCGAACGGGTAAAGGGTAGATAGGAGAAAGAAAACCCACGGTATGGGCCGTCCAAAGATCTTAATGGCGGGAAAGGAGTTCCGCGCCTAATTCGTATCGAGATACTAGCAGTAGTGTCGGGAGGGCGACCCCTTTGGAAGAACACGGCTTTGGGGTTGATGTCAATGCGCCACTTCCGGAATCACTGTCCTAAATTGGTGACCGCGATCTGGAGCTTACTTTGCATGGATGACATCTTCCTACTCGAGTAGTAGATAGCCGTATCATCCCCAAAAAGGGCTAAATGGGTCGCCAGGGTATATCTTCAATAAATAGGCTAAACAGTACGGAGATAGAGCGGAGCCTTGCGAGCTTCCGACCCAGATATGTCGTGGAAGAGAGCGAGTTCCCTCGACTCGATACCGAAACCAACGGTTCGACAAGAAGTCTCGTATGATAAGCACAAGGCTGTCTGGCACACCCATATTAAGCAGTTTGTAAATTAAGCCGTTATACCAGACTTTGTCGAACGCCTTCGCGTCTATTTAGCCATTCTAAGAAGTGTTCTGTGAAGCGGTGCACTTGCTACACGAGTGTTTCGCGCAGAGTCCGAACTGTTCGTCGATCAGTGTGCTTAGTGCGAGTTTTTTAACGTTCTGGATAGCGTAAAAGTGAGTCAAATTTTGTATGCAGTTGGAACAGCGCAATTCGTTCTCTAACCAAGCAGCAAACAAGTCTAAAGTCTCACGTCTCTGGAATAGAATCGATCGTACTGCCCAATTATTAATATAAAGCAGTAATAACCGATGAGGTGGTCCGACGACCGGTATGCTTAGTGCGTGTTTTTTTTTTTTTTTTTTTATTGCTTACATGGGTGGACGAGCCCACAGCCCACCTGATGTTAAGTGGTTACTGGAACCCATATAGACATCTACAACGTAAATGCACCACCCACCTTGAGATATAACTTCTAAGGTCTCAGTATAGTTACAGTCTCAGTTTGTAACGTTCTCAATAGCGTAAAAGTTAACTCAAATTTGTATGGAGTTGGAACAGCGCCCCTAGCCGCAAACGTAGGCAAACGATCCCATTCCATACAATTATGAGTTAACTTTTACACTATCGAGAACGTTAAAAACCTCGCAATAAGCACACAGGATGCCTTTCGAGGTGATGAAGTCCCAGAGGCGCTTGCGTAATATTCGCTCGTATAATTTGCCTAATACTGGGAGGAGGCTGATCGAGCGGTAGCTCGTGGGATTCTTTTTAGCTTTTCCAGGTTTGTGTATGCCGATAAAGTCCGCTTCTTTCCACACCGCTCGAAAGTTGAATTGGAATTGAAATGGAATTTAAAATGGAGAGCAGCATGATTATTAGTTGGGCGGATAAAATTTCTAAAACGCAGTTATGGATTCCGTCGGAGCCGGGGATTTTTCAATGTCTGTGATAGATGTAACTTCAAACCTTTAATACAATATTATTATTGAGATATTCCTTGAATCGGGGGTTACTTTTTGCAGATTTTAAATGCCTTTTTGGGTAAATACGCTCACCACCTGTTGGCGAGGAAGAGGAGGCAAGCAGTGGTGTACAGACGAAATGAATATTTTATTTTTTCTTCTAAATTATATTTGAAATAACGGCCGTGACAATAATACAGGTACATAGGTGTTGTGCGTAAGGTTGCTGCGAGAGAAGTGACGGTGCGGTTGCAGTAGTGCTCGTTGACCAATTTCTTTTTTTTTTTGGTAGTTTTTGTGCGCATAGACATGTGCGCATAGACATGCCCCCGGCCTTGGAAGCTGACAGACTGCAGGGTCGCTTTCAATGTTAATCATACTTCAACTGGAAGCGGACATATCTTGGAAAATGCCCTCTTAATGGTTCCTGTGGCAGTGCGGATTTCGGCAACTCTTGACACGCCGTCTTGGCCAGGTAGGACCGATGTGACTCTGCCAAGAGTCCACTTGAGTGGCGGAGAGTTGGTGTCCTTGATTACCACTAACGTATTCAGTTTCAGGTCTGAGTGGTTGGACTTCCATTTTGTTCTGGTCTGCATCTCGCTGACGTACTCCTTGGACCAGCGGTTCCAAAAATGTTGGCGTATTTGTTCGACTCGCTGGTACCGGGTCAGACTGGACAGTTGTCTCTCTTGCAGGTCAGCGCAAACAGGTGCAGTCAGCGGACGACCAACTAGAAAATGAGCAGGACAAAGAGGGGAGAGGTCGTGTGGATGTGAGGAAAGAGGGGTGAGAGGTCGGGAGTTCATTACAGCCTCTATCTGAGCCAGTGACGTACTCAACTCTTCAAAGGTTAAATGCGCATTACCTAACACACGCCGGAGGTGATATTTACAGCTCTTTACTCCGGCTTCCCATAATCCACCAAAATGAGGCGCGTAAGGGGGAATAAATTTAAAAGTAATATTTTGACTAGTGGCATAATCAACAATATCACCTGAACAATTTGATAAAAATTTTGTAAATTCGTTCATGAGTCCTACAAAACATTTTCCATTATCAGAATAAATTATTGAAGGTTTTGAACGCCTAGAGATAAATCTTTTTAATGCTAGACAGTAAGCATCCGTAGTGAGATCGCTAACCAGCTCCAAGTGCACAGCGCGAGTGGTAAAACATACAAATAAACAAATGTAAGCTTTGACAGTTTTAGCTCCTTTGCCTTTTCTATTCAATATGAGCACTGGACCGGCGTAGTCTACACCACAGTGTATGAACGGATAGCCTGGATGCAACCGTTCGGGAGGTAAATCGCCCATGATAGGTTGTGGCGTTTTGCCTCGCAATCGTGCACACAACACACAGTCGTGGAATACCTTCCGGGCTAAGTTGCGTCCCCCTAGTGGCCACCATTTTTCTCTCAATGTGTAAAGCAATAACTGTGGTGCAGCGTGTAGAAGTTTGTTATGTTCACAACGAAAAAGTGTAACGGTAAAATGATGTTTGCATGAAATTAAAATTGGATGTTTTTATTGTAATTGAATTCTAATGAATTGTTGAGCCGACCCCCAACTCGAATAATTTGATTTTATCTATAAATAAATTTAAATTTGACAATTTATGTTTACTAGGTAACGCTTGGTTATTAGTCAAGAAATCGTAAACATCGCTAAATGATTCTTGTTGAACTAAGTGAATGAAAAATTAAATGATTCTTCAAATTCATTTGCACTCACGGGCCCTGTCTGTGAGTCATTCGCATGGTGTTTGTTATATGCAACGCGCTTCAAACGGGCAACCGCACGAATCAGTCTAGTTATATTTGAAAATCTTTCAAAGGGAAACTTATATGCTTTATTGTTATTAGAAATTACGTGTGAACGAATATTTTTAACTTTTAGCACTCAATAAAGCACCACATAATTCCAATCGGGGAATGCTGACTGGTTTGATAGGTGCTACTTTACCCTTTGAACACAAAGGTTCAACACTAATCGTAAAGTCTGTATGTATAGTTCGAATGTATGCGCAAGCGCCGTAGCCCAACTGCGAGGCATCGCTAAATATGTGTAGTTGTAAGTAACTAGGGTTGGAGCCAATAACGAGTCGCGGCACTCGTAAAGTGTTCAGAATCGAAAGCGATTTTTCGAATTGGTTCCAAGACGTTAATATGTCGCTGGGAACGGGTTCATCCCAGTCTAGTTTGTGTAACCACATTTTTTGTAATAATATTTTCCCCATCATTATAAAAGGACTAAGTAGACCAAGTGGATCAAATATTTGAGAGACACTAGAAAGTATAAAACGCTTAGTAATTTTTTTATTATCACTTTTGAACTGAGTGTGATAATACAGTTCATCGGTGAAATTATTCCAACCTAGGCCTAGTGTACGACAGTTAACGTTTTCACCCAATGATAGATCTATGTTATTTTGATTTATGTTAATATTATTTAAGTTGCAGTCATTCGCATTAAAGTTGAATGTCCACTTGCGTAGTGGAAAACAACCAGATTCTAGGACTTTCTTTGTTTCGTGACACAAACGTAAAATATGTTCTATGGAATCGGACCCTGTGATCATATCATCAACGCAAAAATCATTATTGATGATCCATTGAACATTTGAGGTGCTGTGATTACGAAGAACGCCGTGATGCGGCATGATATAATGTGGCGTACCGTATAAGTCTACACGAGGCATGTGCCCTAGACTGCAGCACTCGTTCATGGACTCTGTGTACATTTTTTTAAATAAAGGGTTACGCTGTAATCGTTTTTCAAGTGATAAAAATTGTTGTTCAGCTATCGTGTATGTATCACCTAAAATGTCTGGAGAACGTTTGAGAGGTATTTTGACGCAAAATCTACCATCAGCTGTTCGCCTCGTATTTTTGATGAAATGCTCTTCGCATGCAATCTCATCATCGCTTAATAAATTAGCCTTTGGTAGCTCCTCAAGTTCCCAAAACATCCTTAATTGATTGTCGATAGCTTGTGTAAAATTGCAATGAATTAAATTGTCGCATTTTAAATTATTAGAGTGCATAAGTCCCGAAATAATCCACCCTAACTTTGTATTTTGAAGGAAAGGTCCATTTTGCAAGCGCATCCTTCCTTCGGTTAACAAGTCCCAAAACATGTCCGCACCGATTAAAATATCTATTTGTTGACTTTCATTAAAGTGCGCATCGGCTAACTGAATGTTGTTAGGTAATTGTAAAAGTTCGCTTTGTATAGAAACGGGTGGCAACGAAGAAGTTACCTCGGGCAGCACGAAACATTGTAAGCGCGTAATAAAAGTGCCAGCTATCGCTTTTATTTCAACTTCACATGATTGCGCACTGTGAGTTATAGAATTTCCGACACCTTTAATGTGAGTAGTGGACTGTATGGTAGGAATACTAAGTAAATCGCATAATCGCTTTGTGATGAAACATCGCTCGCTTCCACAATCGAGCAGAGCGCGCGCGATGTGACGTTTACCGTCGTTGGATACTATCTCCACCTGAGCCGTTGACAATAATACAAGATTCACACTAGTTAATTGCTCGCTTCGTATATCTAAGTGTGAAGTATGCGCGTACGTATAACTTGCAACGGCGTTCGCATCGGAGGAGTTGTTTACGCTTAGAGAAACCGGTTTGTTATCGCTAGAAATGGTCGCGGCAGCGGCGACCGATTGATCCGTATGAATCATTGTGTGATGCCGTTTATTACATTTACGACATGAACCGAACCTGCAGTTTGATACTGAATGTCCTGTTCGTAAACAATTAGGACACAAGTTAATGTCCTGAACGAATTTCAGTTTTTTTTGTAAATTAAAGTCAATAAAAGATTGACAAGTGTATAGTGGATGATAATTATTGCATATTAAGCAAGCGCGTGTTTTTTTATATTGTTGTTGTGAACTATTTGTAGTGAATGATACTGGAGACACATGGCAGTGAACCTTAGATGTAGGCACTTGTTTATACGCTTTATTGTTAGTGCTATGTGTAACCAATAATGTTTCTAACATGTCTGCCCTATTTTTGAGAAAAGTTATTAAATTATCTACCTTAACTGCCGGTGTAGTTTGTTTGGAAGTGTCGCCACTGCTTACGGCGGGAATGGAACTTCGGTATTGCTCCCATTCTCGTTCGGTGGTGCTATCTAATTTACAAACCACCATATATATGATGAGTGTGTCCCACGATTCTACCGGTTCGTTAAGTAGTTTTAAAGCGCGTAAGTTTTTCAAGATAGTGTCTATTAATTTACGAATATGAGTAGGTGACTCTTTAACTAGACTTTGAATAGAAAATAGGGCTTTAACATGATTGTGAACTAGCAACCTTGTGTTGTTGTACCTGTTACAAATTAAATCCCATGCTACTGTGTAATTATTAGAGGAGAATTCCAAAGAATCAATAACCAATGCCGCAACGCTTTTTAATGAAGATTTTAGGTAATGAAACTTTTGGATTGGAGTAATATCCGCATTGTTGTGTACTAAAGAAAGAAAGGTGTCCCTGTACTCCAGCCAGTGCTCATATGATCCATCAAAGGTAGGCATAGCTATGGTGGGTAGTTTTACAGCGTGTGAGCCTGGATGTGAGCTTGGAGCAACCTCACTAGATGAAAGTAAGCTTTTAGCTTGAGCTATAATGGTGTAGTAAGCACTTTCAAAACCTTCGCGTAATTCCAGTTGTTGGAAAAGGTCATGATCGTTGACTGATAGTTCAATCTCGCTTTGTATTTCACTGAACTCATCAAACATTTTAGAAGCCGTCGAAAGCCGTAATTCTAATTCTGCGCGTTTATTTGCACATGAAACTAGTGAATTCTGATCCAAGCTATTAATTTGTTTCGTTAAAACTGTTAATCTGCCTCTAATAATACCTCTTTTTTTAATTAAAATGGATAGAGGGTCATTGCTTTTTGAAATTGGACTTTTGGGAGATTTTTCTGGAATCATTAATTTCTCGGTGCTCATTTTGGTGGGTGATAGAAAAACACGGAGTACTTACGGTTTTCGTTCTAGGTAAGCTACGTGTAGTAAGTTCTGCACGGTAGGTAGCCACGACAAAATGGCGACCCGTAGACGCAATTAACACTGGAATCTGCAGATAGAACGCTATTAGCACAGGTAAGCAATGAGGATGGGAAGGAAACTAGTGGCCGTCTTACCGAAATACACCGTTTGCGATGCTGATCACTCTGTTCTCTGGCGGTTGGAAGCTGATCCGTCTTCGTATGGTGGATGAAATTATTCGGCTCGATGGATCAATGTTGGCGAGGAAGAGGAGGCAAGCAGTGGTGTACAGACGAAATGAATATTTTATTTTTTCTTCTAAATTATATTTGAAATAACGGCCGTGACAATAATACAGGTACATAGGTGTTGTGCGTAAGGTTGCTGCGAGAGAAGTGACGGTGCGGTTGCAGTAGTGCTCGTTGACCAATTTCTTTTTTTTTTTGGTAGTTTTTGTGCGCATAGACATGTGCGCATAGACACCACCCATCCGGTGTGCAGTGGTTTCCGACGCCCTTACGGCCTGGCCACGGGGATCGGCGGTGCGAACAGCGAGGCGGTGGACGAAGCGACCATTCGCGCAGCACCGTTTGCAGGCCACGGGTACTCACGTTCGCCGCCGCGACTAGTAAGGAAGTCCGACAGCGAAATGTCTATATCGAAATTATCTCGATATTGCTTACAAATTAATAGTTTTTTTTTTCAGGACCTATTATTTGGAAAAGATTGTGAAGTACATGATTTGAATAAGAATCGGAGTTTACCTATAGATGGAGAATTCCACAAGAAGTACGAGAAATACTTTGGGTGGCTAGACTTCCAAATAGCTGGTCTAGCTAGTATTTCAGCTATTTTTTTATTTATTGCTTAGATGGGTGGACGAGCTCACAGCCCACCTTGTGTTAAGTGGTTACTGGAGCCCATAGACATCCACAACGTAAATGCGCCACCCACCTTGAGATATAAGTTCTAAGGTCTCAAGTATAGTTATAATGGCTGCCTCACCCTTCAAACCGAAACGCATTACTACTTCACGGCAGAAATAGGCAGGGTGGTAGTACCCACCCGTGTAGACTCACAAGAGGTCCTACCACCAGTAATTACGCAAATTATTATTTTGAAGATTTCATTTTTATCACACGATGTTATTCCTTCACCGTGGAAATCAATCGTGAACGTTGAGTGTTGTTGAGTACGTATTTCATTACAAAAATTGGTACCCGCCTGATATTCGAACACCGGTGCATCGCTCAACACGATTGCACCGGACGTCCGTTAGGCCACGACGACTTTAAAAATATAAAATAAAAAATAAATAAAAAATATAAAAATTTCGGCGTTAATTTTTCGCGGCGAAAACAACTAAACTCATTTAATCACTGTACTATTCGCCGCGACTACCGCTCGACTCCGTGGCTCGCGCCGTCCGTATTCATGCATTTGTTTTGCTCGCCCGCCGCATCGCGCGATTCGCTCGGTACATTTCGCCGGTCGCTTCGCCGGTCGCCGGTGCGCGTGGCTTGTTAGGTACATTTCTATGCGCTTATTTTATTCGCTAGACGCTTCGCCGTTCGCACCGCGCGAATATTCGTCTCGGCGAATGTCCCGTGGCCAGGCTGTTAGACATGACTACTAGTATGACCCAAAAATGAGGTCTAAGCGTTCATTGTATTCAATGGTATTATATAACGGCTACCCGACTCTTCGAACAAGAACGGATTCATTCTACGCAATAGAAAATTAAATAAGCAGTGCTGTTGTACCCGTGCGAGATCTCACACGGCGCAACTGCTGCTAAAACTACCTTGTGTTACCTTGTGTAACGTAAAAAAAAAACCTATAACAAAATATGTATGTGCAAATTAAGGTATATAAGTCCCGGGGAGACGTGATATACCGCCGCTATTCTTGCCGCGGAGACTCAACTGGATTGATCGGGCTTCTCTCTATGTTCTATGTTTTATGTCTTATGTTTTATGATTATGTGTTATGTTTTATGTACTGCGTATTATCAAATTGTTATTGAAAAAAAAAACAAAATGTGTGCAATTCACACGTGGTAGAAGTGAAACCTTCCAAAATTAAAATACAATTATCCTAAACGTCTTAAGTATATGTAAAATTTTGTCATTAGTAAATAATTGTAAGGTAGCGCCCTCTGTGAATTGATATTTTAATTTCACGTATAATCCTAAATTAAAATTCACTACAACAGCTTTCATACACACGTTAGTATTAAAAAATCTCACAGATGGCGCTGTATTAAATAGTATGTATATTTCTGTCTCATTCTTTGTATTTGTGTCTCTTACCTGTCGTTTTTTCCGTTGCATCCGGTTTGAAATCACAACGATTCTAAAGAAGTTTTCACTTCAAAAAAAAAAAATTTAGTCTAATTCAATCTCATCTCCAATAAATTTTCATTCGTTTCTTTTGTCGTTTCGGTACGTTTTGTTTTTGTTTAATGTTTTTAAAGTTTATGTTATTGTTATAGTCATATAGAGGATAGACCCGCCTGAATAATTGATTGATCGGAACACTGCAGATCACCATCGTTCTCATTAAACAAACTCACTACCTAACAATTACTTGAAAAGCATCACCTCATTGTAATCATCGCCGCATCTTCATCATTACATCACCATAACGAAAATGACCAGCAGGAAAAATTATCACCCCCGCCTTGTTAGGCAGGGAGTCCAAGCCTGGGCAGAGGGGATTGCCCCGCGGCCCGACCCGTGCCTCCGCAAGGAGACACGAAGTCCCAACGACGATATACCGTTCATCAGAGTCTCTCTCAGAGGCGATCAAAACTGTTGTGTGAAATGGAGAGTTCTCTGGCTTAGGTCCCCGAACGGGGTGAATTGTATTGCGTTCAATTCAAGACTTTGAAGACAAAGGTTTGCGCGTTCATTGCGAATAATAGCCTTTTTGTCCTGCTGCAACCTTCCTAGAGTCTTGAAATACTTGGGGTCGATATTTCAAACTATGCTTAGTATCAGATCACTTGGATAAGGTCAAAGCGGCTCCCATACCAACCACTTCCATTTGACTCCATTGAGAAGTAGGCCGTTCAGATTAATCGATAATTTCGTTAGTGGAATCGTATAAGCCTCTGCCTCTGCCTGTGCCTCTCAGCCTCATATAAACCTCTGGTATAAGTCTAAAGAGGGACTTTGGTTTTCCCTGTGTTTTGTACAGTACGTTCCGTGAAAATCACTTTAAGGAATATTTCGAATTATCCCTTCATCTCATTTTTTAGATCACATCTTTAATCACCAAAGCAGAACTCATCCATTATGGAACCGCTGCATGCGTTTTCAGATAAATTTCCACCACCACTCCCATACGACTCTGGAATGCAATCTCTTCCACAGTGTGCCCAAGCGCTAAGATATGTCTTTTTGTAAATTAGACTTGCGGACTGTATTCATTAGTAGGTAGCAATTTTGTTGCCCCTGATATTGCTGACATTCATGGGCGACGGTAACCACTTAGTAGCAGATGCTCTAATGCACATCTGCCCACAAGGGCAATAAAAAACTATCAGTTGCTGCGGACCTTTGTTTTTATTGTTTAGATGGGTGGCCGAGCTCACAGCCCACCTGGTGTTATGTGGTTACTGGAGCCCATAGACATCTACAACGTAAATGCGCCACCCACCTTGAGATATAAGTTCTAAGATCTAAGTATAGTTACAACGGCTTCCCCACCCTTCAATATAATACCAGTATAATAGAATCACCAGCATAATGAGACCCACCAGTATTATAAACTCACACTATTCAATCAATTTGGATATTGGGCCAGATATCTGTGATTTTTATTATGCTTCAATTTAGACATAATAAATATCAAAGTGTAATTATTAAATTTGTTAACAAAATTATAATTTGTGTAATTACTGGTGGTAGGTAGGACATCTTGTGAGTCTGCACGGGTAGGTACCACCACCCTGTCTATTTGTGCCGTGAGCAGTAATGCGTTTCGGTTTGAAGGGCGGGGCAGCCGTTGTACTGTTAAAAGTGAGACATTAGAAATCATGTCTCAAGGTGGCGGCATTTACGTTGTAGATGTCTATGGGATCCGGTAACCACTCAACAGCAGGTTTATTTTTATTGCCCTCGTAGGCAGACGAGCATACGGCCCACCTGATGGTGAGTGGTTACCGTCGCCCATGGACTTCATCAATGCCAGGGGCAGAGCCAAGCCGCTGCCTACCGCTACCGATGGACCGTGAGCTCGTCCATTCGTCTAAGCTATAAAGATTTTTTTTTGTTATTTGCTACTATTATGAAGTTAAGATTCCTGTATTCCAAATTTATTTTAAAAAATTACACCACTCAATTACATATTTAGCAATCCTTTTTTGTAGGCTTAAGAAGCCTTGTGACCTCTGCAGAAGGTTGCGTGTTCACATCCCAGTTTGGGGAGATATACGACAAAGGGAAGATCTTCCACCGAGTGGGTGATATTGCTCGGTAGACCGACGGTCCGCACGTTGTTGTTCGGAACTTGTATATATGCGCTTTATCTTGAAAATGTAAGCGAGATTCAGGTATCTGTCAATTATCTTGCGTTGTATGATGGCTACCCGCCACACTTTATGCCAATGCCTATTCTTTTTGATAGCAAGATAAAGTTAGAACGATACAATTTTTTTCAAGACAGAGGTTGTGTAATGTTCAAAACAATCAAAGAATTCATTCATTAAATAATCCTTTAATCACATTAACTTTGCAAAATTTTAAACCATACACATTAAGGCGGCTGTTTACAAAATATTGTTGATGATGAAGAGGATGATGCGCTCAACAATCTCCCTGATCTGGTCCTGGAAGAAGAATAAAAAGAACTATTTTAGAAGATACGTTCTGAATGTCGAAACTGAAGATTTTTGCGCAATCTTCTATCTTCTTCTTCTATATATATAAAAATGAATTGCTGTTCGCTAGTCTCGCTAAAACTCGAGAACGACTGAACCGATATGGCTAATTTTGATCTTGAATGATTTGTGGAAGTCCAGACTTCTCTTCTCTTCGTTTAAAAGGTAGATAAATATGAAAATACTCGGAATGAAATAAAAATAACAATTTTGTTTTTCCTTTGATGTGACCCCCGTCGGACGGATTCCTTTTGTTTGTTTTAAGTTTATTTTATACAAAACTTTAGGTCTTTTATTTATCGATTGAGGCACTGCGAAGTCTGCTGGGTCAGCTAGTGTTATAATAAACGTTGTGAATTAAGCACAAAAATACTTACGTTGTAAGTTTCGAGAAGTTCTGGAAGTTTGTTATTCAAAGCGTCATTCAGCCTCTCGGATACGTCCTCGCCGAAGAGAACAACTTTGAGAGCGGACTGTAAAAAGAAGAACACATTAGTCTTAGCTTAAGTTAGAAAACCTTAAGACCGTGTGCCCTTTCTCTAGAAGTATTAGTGATTCACTGACAGTTCATTGTACTCTCACTTCTCTATTCTACCTTTGCCATCTTCTTGTACTCCTTCATTCTTTTTTTTATTGCTTAGATGTGTGGACGAGCTTACAGCCCACCTGGTGTTAAGTGGTTACTGGAGCCCATAGAGATCTATAACGTAAATGCGCCACCCACTTTGAGATATAAGTTCTAAGGTCTTAGTATAGTTAGAACTGGTGCCCCGCCCTTCAAACCGAAACGCATTACTGCTTACTGATTTTTTCGAAACCAAATGAAATAAATTATAATAAAAAGTATAACTAAAAATAATCAGATAGTAATCATTACAAAATTACCTCAACATTGCCAACAGTAAGAACGGCACTGAGCTCCCTAATGCTGATGCTAGGTAGCAATCTTATGCTGACTGTGGAGACCAGACGAAGGTCTTCGACAACAAGGCTAAAAAATTTTTAAAGTATGCATTAAATAATTTTTGCAACGTAAATAATTGTAAATTGTAAATTTGAAAGATCGCCATTCAATCTTTAGTTTTCAGTCTCAATACAAAAAAATACCGAATTGCATTATTACAGTTACGATAATTACCTTCCACTACTGGCTACAGCCAATTCCCTGCCAAAGATGGTGGCCTCACCGTTGACGGCGACTATAGAAAATAGGAATTGTTTGAATTAAATAAGGAATTATTTCAAATCCCAAATATTAGCTTTTATTTTTGTTTAAAAGATTTTGAGACTAAATAAGATATTAATATTTAAAATTACGATTGATGCTGCGAATGATTCTGGGACAGACCATCAATTATCCGTATGCAAATAAATCATACCATTATAATTTCATAGTTTCTTCTACGTTCCAATAAGGTAATGAAAATCCCATTAGCTAGTACGTAATAAAATAATAATAGCTTCGTATAATAAATATGTCTTAATATTGTAACTAAACTTACCAGAAGAGGCGCTGAGCTTGGGGAGGGTAAGATCGACGCTGAATTTTGATCTCAAAATGTTGAAAGTGACGTCATTGACGACAACGTTGCTGGCGCCTTCGAGAGCCAAGTGGGCTACGGTGCCAGATGCGCTGAAGATGCTGCAAAATCATTAAATATTAAATTAATATCTGAAATACATTTTATGAAGCTCTATAATGAACTCCTTTCCTCGATGCTGGAAGGTATGACGGACTATTCTTCAACCGCGGTTTGAGTTAAGAGCAGACATATAAAAGCAATAGGCAATTCAAAAGAAAGACCTTGATGTCTAATTTGAAAACGAAATTACCATTTTGTCTTGTCTGCGGAAAAATTACGTCAGTTTCAAATTTAAAAGCTGGCTTCGATCTGTCCTACTGTGAATTCATACATAACACAAAGACCATATCGACGCTTGAAAGGCAAACGTGACTAAGCGACAATGCGTGAACTTTACAGTAGACCAATTTAAAGTTGAAATACCTGAAAACAAAATTTATTTTAACGAATCTAGCTGTAGTAGAATCTAGCTAATAGCTGTAGGATTGAAATGATTTTAATAGACCTAGAAATATATATTTTTTGTGCATCGAATACGGTTATTGACTATCATTTATGTACAAAGTAGTTATTGTCGCTTAGTCACGTTTGCCTTTCAAGCGTCGATATAATTTTTATGTATCCAAAGTACCTTCTTCATTTATGTTATCTTTTTATAAATACTTTTGTATTTTAGAATAAAGCCCAAAGAACATTATGATAGTATTTTTTTATGTAATACTTACTCAGAAATTGGGAAAGTGTAATCGCCTTCGGCTTTTTCGATGTAGATTGGGTCGAGTCCACGCTCTTGGATACCGGAAGTGATGCGATCGATGACGTTCACAATCAATTGCTCGACCAAATTCTGTCTTTCTCTCTCAAGGTCTAAAACACAATATGAACTTTGTATTGGTGGATTCATCCTGGTTATACTGCGGTGGTTCAAATCATGTTCCACCTGCTTGTAATGAACAATTCCTGGACGAAATAGCGATCTATTTAATTTTTAGCTTTGTCCGCTTAACGCCTTCGTTCATTAAACACAGGAGTGCTCGATCTAAGCTTTCTGCAAGTGAGCAACTGAAAAAGTGTCAGCCCCGTGTTTTTTTTGATAATCAAATCCATACTATGAATTTCGATTGAATTCGATGATTGACTGACTAAAACTAATTTTTCACGATTTTAATACTTTACCCTTTATCTACAGTATTTCAGAGTAGCTTAAAAAAAAAATGTTCATCAACTTCAATAAGATAAATCGCGCACTTAGCAAGGCCTGATGACAGTACAATAATTTAGTTGTATCTCTGGCCTAATATTCTGACTAGTATAAAAAAATATTTATTTTAATTCGGCTTGATGGCAATTTCGAAGCTACTCACCAACTTTTGAGGGCACAGCAGCGACGCTGGCAGCGAGAGTAACAAGTACAAATGCGAAGACCTTCATTGTCGATTTTTTGCTGAAAGAAACGTACAATAATGAAGTATAAATGTTACTTGGCACCTGCGATTTAAACTGGTATGATTTGAAATTGTTTTGATAGAGAGAACAGAAGTTAAAATTTATGTAATTTTCAGTGTTTCCCTGAGAAACACAAATGCTCTTACCTCACCAAATAAATGTGTACGATTTATTGAATTTTCATTCGGTATTTATACTGTTTCCTACGCTTAAGCTGATAACGTATTCTCTATTAGCTGACGTACATTAAAACAATCTTGATCAAGATTATCTGATTGAAATGTGTATATTATTACATTTCAAAGTGAAAACAAAATTAAATTGAGACGTGATAATCACGAAATCGATAGATTGGTGATAAATTTGGAAAATATTACTGAAACAAAGAAGTAAATATTATCATCCTTATTGCAGAGTTTTCGTTCATTTTCGTGATGAGTTCATTTAAGACATTAAAGATATATTTATTATGTCAAGATTCATGAAATGTTTTTGAACTGTTCTTTAATACATGTATGGCATTACTTCAAGATGCCTGAAATTATTTAGTCTTAATACGTTGTCATACTCCAAATTTGGCTTACTTGAAAAAAAAATGGAATTGGATAGGACAACAGCTATCGGGGACCGCAGCAACCTGTGCTTCCGCTGCGGCCAACCGGGGCACAAGGCAGCCTCCTGCACCGCAGCCGCGCCGCACTGCGTCTTGTGCGACGCGGCTAAAAGGAAGGCTGACCACCGGGCCGGGGGCCCGGCGTGCAAGTCCGCCCCCTCCTCTACAAAAACGAGGAGGGGCGGAAAGAAAAAGAAGCCGGCTGCAACAAGGGCAGCCGGCGAGTCAGTTCCCGCCGCGGCTGTTGTCGAGCCGCAGGGCGGAACAGACGAGGGAGCGATGGATGTAGCCCCGTAATGGGTTGTGTCCATCGCTTCCTTCAAAGTAATTTGAACCACTCCGCCAGGGCACAGGATCTCCTCGTCCACACCATGGCGGAGTGGTCAATCGACGTCGCTGTCGCTGCGGAGCCGTACTTCGTCCCCACCGACCAGGACTGCTGGATGGGGGACGTCGACGGCTCCGTGGCCATTGTGTTGAGACAGTCCGCGGCGTTACCCCCCTTGGAAATGGTGGCCAGGGGACCCGGGTACGTCGCGGCTAGGATCGACGGGACCGTCGTGATCGGGGCGTACTTTTCTCCGAACAGGAGCCTCGCCGAGTTCGAGCGGTTTCTGGGCGGGCTCGAGGCGCTTTTACACCGCCTCGGGTCCCGCCCTGTCATCGTCGCGGGGGACTTCAATGCCAAGTGCACGGCTTGGGGTTCCCCCCGCACGGATGCGCGAGGCGAGGCCCTTTCGGAGTGGGCGATCGCGACCGGCCTCTGTCTCCTAAACAGAGGCACTGTCGCGACTTGCGTGCGGTGGAACGGGGAATCTCACGTGGACGTGACGTTCGCGTCCCCTTCCGCCGTGCGCCGCACCCGCGGCTGGCGCGTACTCGAGGGGGCGGAGACGCTCTCGGACCACAGATACGTCCGATTCGAGCTCTCCGCCTCCTCCTTGTCGTCGTCGTCAGCCGCGGGCGCCCGCGGCGAGGAGGAGCTCCCGCAAGGTGCGCCCCGTTCGTTCCCCAGGTGGGCCTTGAAACGGATGAACAAGGAGTTGCTGATGGAGGCGGCCGCTGTTGCTGCGTGGGCGCCAAAACCCGCGCGGCTCGCGGACGTGGATGCGGAGGTCGACTGGTTCCGGGGCACCATGGCAAACATTTGCGATGCCGCCATGCCCCGGGTCGGCCCCCGAGCACCACGTGGGGGTGCGTTCTGGTGGTCGCCCGAGATCGCAAGACTCCGAGAGGAGTGCGTGAGGGCGCGCCGCCGGAGCGCACGCCACCGCCGCCGCCGTCGTCGCGACGCTGCGTTCGCGGAGACGGCGGCCCAGCTGCACGCTGACTGTCGTCAAAAGCAGACGGCGCTGCAGCTGGCCATCAGCGAGGCCAAGAAGCAGAGCATGAAGACTCTCCTGGAGTCGCTCGACGAAGATCCCTGGGGGCGCCCATACAAGATGGTTCGCAGGAAACTGCAACCGTGGGCGCTCCCGATGACCGAGCGGCTCCAGCCTCGGCAGCTGCGGGAAATTGTTGCGGCACTCTTCCCGCCGGCAGCGGGGGGGGACTTTGAGCCCCCCCAGATGGACGCCACGTGGGGCACGCCTCCACGTCGCCCCAGCGTTCCCGCTACCGAGGAGCCCCCTCCCCCTATCACGGGGGCGGAGATCCATGCGGCCGTGTCCAAAATGAGAGCGAAGGACACGGCCCCCGGCCCTGACGGCGTTCACGGCCGGGTCTGGAGCTTGGCCTTCGAGGCCCTAGGGGACCGGCTCGGGGGGCTTTTCGAAGCGTGCCTCGAGTCGGGACGGTTCCCGTCGAAATGGAAGACGGGCAGACTGGTCCTTCTGCGGAAGGACGGGCGACCCGCGGACTCACCCGCGGGCTATCGCCCCATCGTGTTGCTGGACGAAGCGGGCAAGATGCTCGAGAGGATCGTCGCGGCCCGCATCGTCCGGCACCTGACCGAGACGGGTCCCGATCTTTCGGCGGAGCAATACGGCTTCAGAGAGGGCCGCTCGACTATCGATGCAATTCTGCGCGTGCGGGCCCTCTCCGATGAAGCCGTATCCCGGGGCGGGGTGGCGATGGCGTTATCCTTAGATGTAAGGAACGCCTTCGACACCCTGCCCTGGTCGGTGATCGCGGGGGCGCTGGAGTATCACGGCGTCCCCGCATACCTCCGTCGACTGATCGGCTCCTACCTCGAGGGCAGGTCGATCCAGTGCATCGGACACGGTGGGGCGATGTACCGCTTCCCCGTCGAGCGCGGTGTTCCGCAGGGGTCCGTCCTGGGCCCCCTGCTGTGGAACATCGGCTACGACTGGGTCCTGCGGGGCGTCATTCGGGGACCCCTCCCCGGGCTCAGCGTAATTTGTTACGCTGACGACACGTTGGTCGTAGCTCCGGGGAGGGACTACCGGGAGTCTGCCCGTCTGGCGTGCGCAGGCGTGGCACACGTCGTCACCAGGATCCGACGGTTGGGGCTCGAGGTGGCGCTCGACAAAACCCAGGCCCTGCTCTTTCACGGGCCGGGACGAGCGCCGCCTGTGGGTGCCCACCTCGTGATCGGAGGCGTCCGCGTCGGGGTCGGGGTGACCGGTCTTCGGTACCTCGGCCTCGAACTGGACGGTCGGTGGAACTTCCGCGCTCACTTTGAGAAGTTGGGCCCTCGGCTGATGGCAACGGCCGGCTCTTTGAGCCGGCTCCTTCCAAACGTCGGGGGTCCCGATCAGGTGGCGCGCCGCCTCTACATGGGGGTGGTGCGGTCGATGGCACTATACGGCGCGCCCGTATGGTGCCACGCCCTGACCCGCCAGAACGTCGCCGCGCTGCGACGTCCGCAGCGCGCGATCGCGGTTAGGGCGATCCGAGGATACCGCACCGTCTCCTTCGAGGCGGCGTGCTTGCTCGCCGGGGCGCCACCCTGGGACCTGGAGGCGGAGGCGCTCGCTGCCGATTACCGGTGGCGTAGCGACCTTCGCTCTAGGGGGGAAGGGCGCCCCGGCGAAGGAGTAGTTCGAGCGCGGAGGCTCCACTCTCGGCGGTCCGTGCTGGAAGCGTGGTCTCGCCGCTTGGCGGACCCGTCGGCCGGCCTCCGTACGGCCTCCGTACGGCGCGTTGCTCTGGTTTCGACGAGCAACGCGCCGCCCTCGTCGCGGTCATAGGAGAGGACCTCTCGCTGCCGCGCGTCGTGGCTACGATGCTCGGCAGCGACGCGTCCTGGAAGGCGATGCTCGACTTCTGCGAGTCCACCATCTCGCAGAAGGAGGCGGCGGAGCGAGAGAGGGAGAGCTCTTCCCTTTCCGCACCGATCCGTCGCCGTCGAGCCGGGGGCCGGAGGCGGGAATACGCCCGTACGTCCCGGCCCCTGTAGGTGGCGGCCTCCCCCCGGTGAAGGTCAAGGGGCGACCTGAGGGGGTGAGGCCGCGCGGCGCGCTACCAGCACTCTAGCGCGCTGCCGTGGAGTGAATAGAGCGACCGGTCGACGGTGTATCGCGTCCCGACCCGGCAGGCTGGTTCTGGTCCAGCGGGGTATTCCGGGACACCAGCGGTACCGTCTGGGCGGCCCGACGGGCTGCCGTACCGAGACGGCCGACGTTTCAGAGCCTTCGATTCGCCTCGAAGGCTCCGTCGGCTGGGCGTCCTTGGGGTGAGCCGCGCCGTCTGGTTGTAGTGTTGACCGCGGTAGCCCCCCTACCTCATCCGGGTTCTGACCTCGGAGGGGATCGGACGTCGGGTGTAAGAGTGCAGAGGAGTCGTTTAGTGGGTGGGCTCTAAAATCCTTGGGCCCGCGGTCTGCTCACAACACCATGCAGATCGTTGAGTCTCACATACCCCGCGCGCCCTTTTGCGCGGGGACCTCGTAGGAGGTTCGGCCCTCTACCCGAAAAAAAAAAAAAAAAAAAAAAAAAAAAAAAAAAAAAAAAAAAAAAAAAAAAAGGACAACAGCTATCGGGCCAGCAAATCTTAAAAATAATTGCAGTTGGAGTCTCTCGTTTGTGTTCCACCACACGTTTGTATTCAATTCATGCCATATTTATCAAGATTATTTTAAAATTAGCGGCCCGCACCGGCTTCGCTCTAGTCTTTAACAAAAATTTCAACGATATTTGACGTCGTTTTATTTTTTTAAATAAAAGAACACCTATTGCGGCTGTCTTTTTGTAAATAATAATGTGTTTTACAAAGTCGTAGCACATTATTTTATTCTATCATCAATAGTTTTCGCAGGGCACGCGATGTAAAGAATATTTTAAGTAATTTTTTTACACCTTGGGTTACATTATTGGAGTTTTAGTAAGGATCCCTAATATATTTTTTTATAAAGATTATAGCCAATGTCACTCAGGAATAGTGTAGCTTCCAAACAGTGAGAGAATTTTTCAAAACAGTTCAGTAGTTTCGGAACCTATTCAATACAAACAAACAAACAAATCTTTCCTCTTTATAATATTAGTATAGATTACAAACACTAAAATAATTATTTCATATTCAACAGCCTCACAAAAAACGGTCGTTTTGGCTTAAAGGATAAAACGCCCGTTGCGTTCGTATCAAGCAACGGTGTTCGAATCCCGCAGGCTGGTACCAATTCTTCAAATGAAATACGTACATAACAAATGTTCACGATTGACTTCCACAGTGAAGGAATAGTAAACATCGTGTAATAAAAATCAAACCTCTAAAATCTTCGATCAACAATAAGATAAGATAAAATAAGATAAGCCTTTATTAACAATCTAATTTAAGTTACATTTTTAATACACTTATTATCTAGTTTTATTATTCGACACCAGTTTCTTGATCGTCTTGCTGTACAGCATAGGCCTCCCCAAGGATTTTCCATAATATTCTATCCTGCGTTTTTCTTATCCAAGTCGTTTCTGCCACTTTTTTGATGTCATCTTCCCATCTACGTTGCTGTCTTCCTCTATTTCGCTTTTTATATCTTGGACACCATTCTGTCACTCCTTTGGCCCATTTTTCTGTTTTATCTCGAATTAAATGTCTAGGCCATTTCCATTTCACTTGTTGTATTCGGTATTTTATGTCTATGATCTTTGTTTGTTTTCTTATTTTTGTTAATCTGTATTTTATCTTTTAATTTCATGTTTAACATACTTCTTTTTATTCGGTGTTGATAAATTTCTAAAGTTTTTATGTTCTTATTTGTCAATCCCCATGTTTGGCATCCATAGGTCATACTTGGAAGAATGCATGTATTAAATATTTTCTTCTTTCCCTTATCAGGTATTTCTGAACTCTTCATGACATCTTTTAATGCCCAGTACCTTTTCCATCCTATATTTATTCTGTTACTGATTTCTTTTGTTGTGAGGTCTTTGGGGGATATGATTTGGCCGAGGTATGTATACTCATTTACATATTTTAATTTAGCTGTGTTGTATGCTGGTTTAGCTGGTTTGATAGGGACTTTATTGTAATTTGTCATCAGCTTTGTTTTGTTTGTGTTCAATGATAGTCCAACTTTTTCACTTTCACATACAAGTTGCTCAATCATTTTTTGTAAAATTTCTGGTTTTTCGCTTATAAGTATGAGGTCGTCGGCAAATCTCAGATGATTTAGTAACACTCCATTAATATGAATACCGTAATCGTCTCATTAGAGCTGACGAAACACATTTTCTAGGGTTGCAGAGAAAAGTTTGGGTGAAAGGGGGTCTCCCTTTTTTTTTTTTTTTTTTTTTTCGGGTAGTGGGCCGAACCTCCTACGAGGTCCCCGCGCAAAAGGGGCGCGCGGGGTATGTGAGACTCAACGATCTGCATGGTGTTGTGAGCAGACCGCGGGCCCAAGGATTTTAGAGCCCACCCACTAAACGACTCCTCTGCACTCTTACACCCGACGTCCGATCCCCTCCGAGGTCAGAACCCGGATGAGGTAGGGGGGCTACCGCGGTCAACACTACAACCAGACGGCGCGGCTCACCCCAAGGACGCCCGGCCGACGGAGCCTTCGAGGCGAATCGAAGGCTCTGAAACGTCGGCCGTCTCGGTACGGCAGCCCGTCGGGCCGCCCAGACGGTGCCGCTGGTGTCCCGGAATACCCCGCTGGACCAGAACCAGCCTGCCGGGTCGGGACGCGATACACCGTCGACCGGTCGCTCTATTCACTCCACGGCAGCGCGCTAGAGTGCTGGTAGCGCGCCGCGCGGCCTCACCCCCTCAGGTCGCCCCTTGACCTTCACCGGGGGGAGGCCGCCACCTACAGGGGCCGGGACGTACGGGCGTATTCCCGCCTCCGGCCCCCGGCTCGACGGCGACGGATCGGTGCGGAAAGGGAAGAGCTCTCCCTCTCTCGCTCCGCCGCCTCCTTCTGCGATATGGTGGACTCGCAGAAGTCGAGCATCGCCTTCCAGGACGCCTCGCTGCCGAGCATCGTAGCCACGACGCGCGGCAGCGAGAGGTCCTCTCCAATGACCGCGACGAGGGCGGCGCGTTGCTCGTCAAATCCAGAGCAACGCGCCAATGTGTGTTCCGCTGTGTCTTCCTCGTCGCGGTCAGCGCAGTGGTGGCACTGCGCCGTCGGTTCCCTTCCGGCTATTTTGAAAAGGTACCGGCCAAAACACCCATGGCCGGTCAACATCTGCGTCAGCCGGAAGGTGAGGCATCCGCGGTCGCGGCCCACCCAGTCCGCGAGGACCGGACGGACCGCCTCGACGGTACGGAGGCCGGCCGACGGGTCCGCCAAGCGGCGAGACCACGCCTCCAGCACGGACCGCCGAGATTGGAGCCTCCGCGCTCGAACTACTCCTTCGCCGGGGCGCCTTTCCCCCCTAGAGCGGAGGTCGCTACGCCACCGGTAATCGGTAGCGAGCGCCTCCGCCTCCAGGTCCCAGGGTGGCGCCCCGGCGAGCAAGCACGCCGCCTCGAAGGAGACGGTGCGGTATCCTCGGATCGCCCTGACCGCGATCGCGCGCTGCGGACGTCGCAGCGCCGCGACGTTCTGGCGGGTCAGGGCGTGGCACCATACGGGCGCGCCGTATAGTGCCATCGACCGCACCACCCCCATGTAGAGGCGGCGCGCCACCTGATCGGGACCCCCGACGTTTGGAAGGAGCCGGCTCAAAGAGCCGGCCGTTGCCATCAGCCGAGGGCCCAACTTCTCAAAGTGAGCGCGGAAGTTCCACCGACCGTCCAGTTCGAGGCCGAGGTACCGAAGACCGGTCACCCCGACCCCGACGCGGACGCCTCCGATCACGAGGTGGGCACCCACAGGCGGCGCTCGTCCCGGCCCGTGAAAGAGCAGGGCCTGGGTTTTGTCGAGCGCCACCTCGAGCCCCAACCGTCGGATCCTGGTGACGACGTGTGCCACGCCTGCGCACGCCAGACGGGCAGACTCCCGGTAGTCCCTCCCCGGAGCTACGACCAACGTGTCGTCAGCGTAACAAATTACGCTGAGCCCGGGGAGGGGTCCCCGAATGACGCCCCGCAGGACCCAGTCGTAGCCGATGTTCCACAGCAGGGGGCCCAGGACGGACCCCTGCGGAACACCGCGCTCGACGGGGAAGCGGTACATCGCCCCACCGTGTCCGATGCACTGGATCGACCTGCCCTCGAGGTAAGAGCCGATCAGTCGGCGGAGGTATGCGGGGACGCCGTGATACTCCAGCGCCCCCGCGATCACCGACCAGGGCAGGGTGTTGAAGGCGTTCCTTACATCTAAGGATAACGCCATCGCCACCCCGCCCCGGGATACGGCTTCATCGGAGAGGGCCCGCACGCGCAGAATTGCGTCGATAGTCGAGCGGCCCTCTCTGAAGCCGTATTGCTCCGCCGAAAGATCGGGACCCGTCTCGGTCAGGTGCCGGACGATGCGGGCCGTGACGATTCTCTCGAGCATCTTGCCCGCTTCGTCCAGCAACACGATGGGGCGATAGCCCGCGGGTGAGTCCGCAGGGCGCCCGTCCTTCCGCAGAAGGACCAGTCTGCCCGTCTTCCATTTCGACGGGAACCGTCCCGACTCGAGGCACGCTTCGAAAAGCCCCCCGAGCCGGTCCCCTAGGGCCTCGAAGGCCAAGCTCCAGACCCGCCCGTGAACGCCGTCAGGGCCGGGGGCCGCGTCCTTCGCTCTCATTCTGGACACGGCCGCATGGATCTCCGCCCCCGTGATAGGGGGAGGGGGCTCCTCGGCAGCGGGAACGCTGGGGCGACGTGGAGGCGTGCCCCACGTGGCGTCCATCTGGGGGGGCTCAAAGTCCCCCCCCGCTGCCGGTGGGAAGAGTGCCGCAACAATTTCCCGCAGCTGCCGAGGCTGGAGCCGCTCGGTCACCGGGAGCGCCCACGGTTGCAGTTTCCTGCGAACCATCTTGTATGGGCGCCCCCAGGGATCTTCGTCGAGCGACTCCAGGAGAGTCTTCATGCTCTGCTTCTTGGCCTCGCCGATGGCCAGCTGCAGCGCCGTCTGCTTTTGACGACAGTCAGTGTGCAGCCGGGCCGCCGTCTCCGCGAACGTAGCGTCGCGACGACGGCGGCGGCAGTGGCGTGCGCTCCGGCGGCGCGCCCTCACGCACTCCTCACGGAGTCTCGCGATCTCGGGCGACCACCAGAACGCACCCCCACGTGGTGCTCGGGGGCCGACCCGGGGCATGGCGGCATCACAAATGTTTGCCATGGTGCCCCGGAACCAGTCGACCTCCGCATCCACGTCCGCGAGCCGCGCGGGTTTTGGCGCCCACGCAGCAACAGCGGCCGCCTCCATCAGCAACTCCTTGTTCATTCGTTTCAAGGCCCACCTGGGGAACGAACGGGGCGCACCTTGCGGGAGCTCCTCCTCACCGCGGGCGCCCGCGGCTGACGACGACGACAAGGAGGAGGCGGAGAGCTCGAATCGGACGTATCTGTGGTCCGAGAGCGTCTCCGCCCCCTCGAGTACGCGCCAGCCGCGGGTGCGGCGCACGGCGGACGGGGACGCGAACGTCACGTCCACGTGAGATTGCCCGTTCCACCGCACGCAAGTCGCGACCGTGCCTCTGTTTAGGAGACAGAGGCCGGTCGCGATCGCCCACTCCGAAAGGGCCTCGCCTCTCGCATCCGTGCGGGGGGAACCCCAAGCCGTGCACTTGGCATTGAAGTCCCCCGCGACGATGACAGGGCGGGACCCGAGGCGGTGTAAAAGCGCCTCGAGCCCGCCCAGAAACCGCTCGAACTCGGCGAGGCTCCTGTTCGGAGAGAAGTACGCCCCGATCACGACGGTCCCGTCGATCCTAGCCGCGACGTACCCGGGTCCCCTGGCCACCATATCCAAGGGGGGTAACGCCGCGGACTGTCTCAGTACGATGGCCACGGAGCCGTCGACGTCCCCGATCCAGCAGTCCTGGTCGGTGGGGACGAAGTACGGCTCCGCGGCGACAGCGACGTCGATTGACCACTCCGCCATGGTGTGGACGAGGAGATCCTGTGCCCTGGCGGAGTGGTTCAAATTGCACTGGAGGAAGCGGTGGACGCAACCCATTACGGGGCTACGTCCATCGCTCCCTCGTCTGTCCCGCCCTGCGGCTCGTCTGGTGCCGCGGCGGGAACTGACTCGCCGGCTGCCCTTATTGCAGCCGGCCTCTCCTTCTTTTTATTTTTCTTGCCGCCCCTCCTCGTTTTGGTAGAGGAGGGGGCGGACTTACACGCCGGGCCCCCGGCCCGGTGGTCGGCCTTCCTTTAGCCGCGTCGCACAAGACGCAGTGCGGCGCGGCTGTGGTGCAGGAGGCTGCCTTGTGCCCCGGTTGGCCGCAGCGGAAACACAGATCGCTGCGGTCCACGGTCGAGGGGCACTTGGCGAGGCCGTGGCCGGTGCCGAAGCACCGAAGACAACGCCACGGCCTGCTCTCCTGCAGTTGCACGTGGGCCACTACCCAGCCCACGCGCAGCCATCCAGGGCTGTCCGAAGGCCGACCCTGTGGAGGGGTGGCCAGGAGGTTCGCCGTTACTACCGGGCAACGCGCCCACGCCGTCCGGGTTCCGGAGTACGTCGCCCGGAGCTCCCCAACTTTGACGTCGGCGAGGGCGCAGTTGCCCTGCGACGCGATGGCCGCGGCGACCTCCTCCTTCGTGGCGCACTCGTCGAGGCCCGTGATTTTGACTTCTCCCATCTTCACGGGCCGGGCGATGCGCACCACCTCGGGGTCCGGCAGGATCTCCCTCAGCCGGGCCGCCAATTTTTCGGCCGCGGCGTTTGTGTTGGGGCCGGGGCACTCTATAAGACGAGCCCCGTTGGCCGTCTGCCGGACCTTGATGCCCCCCTCCACGCCGAGGGCGTCCACATTCACGCCGCCGCGCGCCTGGGTCATCACCTCGTGGTAGGTGATGCCCTTTTCTTTGCCGGCCGGCAGCAGCTCCACCACCACTGCAGCCGACCGCGGGGCGCGCGGCATCCTTCGTCCAGGTCGGCCCCTCGGCTCCGCTCGACCCTCTTGGCGGGGAGCGGTGGCCGCAGGGGCGGGCTTGGGGCGCGGCGCGGCAGGCGCCGCTACCTTTTTTGGCCCTCGCCGCACCACCGTCGTCCAGGCCTCGTCCATGTTGGCCGGGGCCGGGGGCAGCGGGCGGGGCTGGGGGGTCGGTGCCAGTTTGGCGGCGTTGACGCCCCCCTTCTTCTTGTTTCGGCTCCTGCCGGGCCCTGCCTTCGCAGGTTGGGGCGGGGCAGGAGCGGACGCCGGTTTTTTCGTGGGGGCTGGTTTCGAAGCCCTTGTAGCCGCAGACGTAGAAACAGTCACGGCGGGAATCTGCACGGATGTTGCTGTCTTCTTAGGGCCGCTGTATGTTTTTGTAGCGGCCCTGCGGGGTGCTGGCACAGACACACTTCCCTTCACCTCGTGAGCGAGGGGCGGTCTCGCACGCTCCACCTTGGAGCTGCGTGCATCCAAGATTAAGAGCCGCCGCCTCAGCTCTTCGGCCTCATCGCCAGGTTCTGCTGCTTCGGGCAGAGGAAGGACAGGGGCCGAGCTGCGTTGCCGCTCAACGAGGTCGGCAACCATCGTTCGCAACTCGGCCATGTCGACGCGGAGCTGTCCGTTCTCCGCCCGAAGTTGGCCATTCTCTTTGGCCAGTTGCTCGAGGCGGACGTGCTGCAGGGCCACTTCCTGCCGCAAGCCCGCCGTCTCCGTGGTTGTGGTGCGGTCTACGACGTCCTGCAGTCTCTCTTCCAGGGTCGCCGCTCCGGATTTTAGGGCCCGCACATAATCGCCTTTGAGTCCTTTAGCCGATTTTTTGGCTATAGTGGCAACCATCTCCTTGACAATATTGCACGCTCGGAGGGGGTCAGAAGGACCCACCTCCGTTAGGGAGCGCTCCAGTCGCTCGACCTCTCCCACCTCTGTCCCGTTTTGTGCCTTTCGGCAGGCGGCTCTGGACTGCGCCAAGGAGGCAGCGTCCAGTCCGCGGAAAGAGATTGTGTCGCAATCGGTGGCAGGCGGCGCCGCAGCAGCCGCCAGCCCTTCCGCCAACGCCATATATTTGGCGCTGGCGGGCTCACCCTCCGAGGAGTCGGACGGAGGAACAGATGCCGGCTGACGAGCCGACTTCCTCTTCCGCCGAGTCCGCTTTTGCACGCTGTCTGCGAACAGCACTGGCGTCTCCCGCCCACTAGACGCGTCGCCCCTCGCGGAGCTCCGTGCCGAGTACAGCGAGATTAAGCTTTCGCAGCGCTCTAGGACCACGGTTGGGACTCTGTCCCTTACGCGACCCGTGTTGTCGCCCACTACGTTTTGGCATTGTTTGCCCCCCCCAGAAACGGTGGGGCAGCGTGCAGCCGATTGCTCGACCGCACGGAGGGATTCTCCCCCCGCGGAGCGGGAGGTACCCTCCTGGGGTAATAAATCTTTAACAGGTGCCATATTTCATTTTGTCCTTTTTTATTAACCAGGGGTCGGTCCCCTGGGGTCTGGTTGGTACCCTTGGGACTGGACTCCCTCCAGCCATTCATCCCATCGCCGGGCACCAGAGCTTAGGATTGGGGCATTTTTTAAAGAGGTTTACGTCCTCGCGGCCCCGTGCCTCGCGGCAGCGGCCCCCGTCCCCCACGCGGTGAGGATTACGGGTTGGCCGGCAGCCCGCCGAGTGCAACGAGCAACACGACAGACCACCGCCCGACGCTCAAACGAGCAACGACGACGGAGCCACGCCGGTATACCGGTACCCCCCTCTGGAGGGCGTGCCCCTGTAGCCGAAGCCGGGGACATGGCGACCAGCGGCCGGAAGATGCGTAAGCAACGCCGGCTCACTTCTCCATCAAAGGGCAGGCCAAAAGTGGCCCACCACCACCCGTGGGTTACGTCCGAAACGGGTCGGACGTGACCCGAAGAAAAAAGAAAAAGGGGGAAGAAAGGGGAAAAGAGAGGGAGCCCGAGCGTCTCCAGGAGGAACACCCTTCAGCGAGTGAAGGGCGTGGAGAGCCCGCAACTCCCCCTGCTGGTTTTGGTCCGCGTCATCCGATCTCTTTCGTTGCAAAGCCTAACTAGGCTACCCTACACCTACACCTAACCTACCTCCCTAACACCTAAGAATCCTTGCAACGAAAAAGATCGGACGATACCCCTGGGAGTGGGACTGTTCCCAGAGGATCCCGTTATCCGCCACCTACGGACGCGCCCGGTGGAAGTCCAGCAGAACTCCCCCACAGACGGAGCCCCCGGCCACGCAGAGTGCGCGCCGGGGGGCCCGCCCAGGTCCCTCGGGAAAGGGGGTCTCCTTGTCTAACTCCTTTTTTGATGTGAAAGTGTTCTCCTAGCTTTTCTGTCCGTACTCTTGCTTTCATGTTTTCGTATATTCATCGTCTAAAAAACCTTGAACTGAAGTGAGTTGCAAATGTATATGCCGCGGTTTGTCCTTCCACAGTTTTGCCCAAGTAATCATAATAGGTTGGAGAAAAAGTCTTTTCGCATTCTAGTATGTATGAACTTGTAATAAAATCTTTTTGGCTATACTATTTGTATCTGGCTGGTTTTGGTATCATTAAAAGTTTAACTTTTAAAGAAGATAATTAATTCCAAATTCAAATTAGGAAAATATGTGATTTTTTTTTTTTTTTCGTACTGTCAAGCTGAGTGAATCTAATGAAGAAATTCGATACATTTTAAAATTTTACTACAAAAGAGGTAAAAATGAAACGCAAGCCGCGAAAAAAATTTGCGATGTTTATGGACCTAGTGCAGTGTCTGTGAAAGTAGAACAAAGGAGAGTAGGAGGGTGGGGCATGTCGGAGGAGACTAAAACCTCCTGTCGCTCAACAACCAACGTCCAACCCTCGCATGAGACAGAACTCATGAAAAGGCAAGGGGAGGAGAGTGAAACGTTTAGTGCGGAGCACATCTCTCCCTTCACCCTCCCCCTCGGGACGCCGGGCCAGCGATCGTCGGCGCCACGACCACCAGCCCTCTCGGTCGGCAGGCTGTCCGAAGCCCGCCTAGATGGCGCCGGTTTGAATTGGTTATCCTACGAAATACCCCGCTGGGTCAGAACCAGCGTGGGTCGAGGATAGCCGGCCTTCCATCACCCGGATGCTCTTGCGTAAAACGCGTGCAGAGCAGCTTGCACGTCGTCTTCTTAGGCCCCCTTCGCCGGGCCCCAAACCGACATATGAGGGGGACCCGAAACACTTAGAGGGCCAGGGCTAGGGCGAGATCCGCCTCCCTGGCCCCCGCTCGACGGCGGCGGGCTTGTGCGTCTCTCACGCGCCCCGCCACCTCCTTCTGCGAGATGGTGCACTCGCAAAAGTCGAGCATCGCCTTCCACGACTCGTCGCTGCCGAGCGAGCCACAACACTCGGCAACGACAAGTCGTTTCCTATTTTTGCGACGACGACACGGCGCCACCCCTCCCATGCGGGGCAGGCAACGAGCGTGTGCTCCGCCGTGTCCAAGTCGCAACCACAATGGTAACACTCTGCCGTCGGCTCGGCTCCGATCCGGTGCAGGAACTCACCGAAGCAACCATGCCCAGTGAGCACCTGCGTGAGCCGGAAAGTGAGGCATCCTCTGTCACGATTCACCCAATCCACAAGAATCGGGCGAATCGCGTCGACGGTCCTACGACCAGCCGAAGGATCGGCCAGCCGCCTGGACCATGCCTCCAGCACGGACCGCCGAGATTGGGCCCTCCGCGCTTTGATCACACTGGGGCTGGGACGCGCCACGCCCCGGGCACGAAGGTTAGCTCGCCACTGATAGTCAGCGGCGAGCGCCTCCGCCTCCAGGACCCAAGGCGGCGTCCCAGCCAGTACACACGCCGCCTCAAAAGAGATGGTGCGATAACCACGGATGACCCTGACCGCGATGGTGCGTTGCGGCCGTTGCAGCAACTTCGCTACCCCCACGGCCAGGGACTGGCCCCACACGGGTACCCCGTATAAGGCCATTGACCGCACCACCCCCGTATAGAGACGGTGCGTCACCTGGTCAGGCCCCCCGATGTTGGGAAGAAGTCGGCTTAACGCGCCGGCCACCCCCAACAAACGAGGGACCAGGTGCTGAAAGTGAGCACGGAAGGTCCAACGACTGTCCAGAATGAGGCCGAGGTACTTTAACTGCACCCCGACCCCGATCCGGACGCCTCCAACCACGATATGGGCATCGACAGGTGGCACTCTCCGGGGCCTGTGGAACCACATGGCCTCGGATTTACTGAGCGCCACGTCGAGGCCCAATCTCCTGATTTTGCCGACGACATGCGCTAGCCCAGCGGTGGCAAGACGAGCAGACTAAGCAAAGCTCCCTCCCCGGGCCACGACCAGCGTGTCGTCTGCGTAACATATTACGCTTCAGCCCGGGAGGAGGGCACCCCTCAGCACCCAGTCATACCCGATATTCCACAAAAGAGGGCCGAGTACCGACCCCTGTGGAACACCGCGCACGACCGGGAACCGATGTACGACCCCACCGTGTCCGGTACACGTGACCGATCTGTCCTCCAAGTAGGAGCCGACCAGCCGGCGAAGGTAGAGGGGCACTCCGTGTCTTTCCAGCGCCCCCCCTATCACGGACCAGGGCAGGGTGTTAAACGCATTGGCGATGTCGAGCGACACCGCCAAGGCCACCCCACCCCCACAGACGGCCTCCTCCGAGAGGGCCCGCACGCGAAGGATCGCGTCCACCGTTGAGCGGCCCTCTCGGAAGCCATACTGCTCCGCCGACAGATCGGGTCCCACCCCGATCAGATGCTGGATGATGCGGGCTGCCAGAATGCGTTCCAGCAGTTTGCCCACCTCATCCAACAACACGATGGGACGGTACCCGGCGGCAGTATCCGCCGAGCGCCCCTCCTTTCTCAACAGCACAAGTCTGCCCGTCCTCCACGATGAAGGAAACTGTCCCGACTCGAGGCAGGAGTTATAAAGCCTCAAGAGTCGGTCCCCTAGGGCACCAAGAGCCAAGGCCCAAACCCGGCCATGGACGCCGTCCGGGCCAGGTGCAGTGTCCTTTGCGCACATTTTGCGTACTGCCACACGGAGCTCCGCCCCTGTTATATGGGGCACCTCAGCAGGGGCGTCGCCGTCGTATTCCGGCGGCGCGCCCATAGCGGGAGCGACAAATCCCCCCTGCTCCTGCGGGAACAGCGCCGAGACGATGTCCCGCAGCTGCTGAGGCTGGAGACGCTCCGTGATTGGGGGGGCCCATGGGCGCATTTTATTGCGCACCATGTGATAGGGTCGCCCCCACGGATCCTCATCCAGCGTCTCCAGGAGACTCTCCATGTGTTGGTCCTTGGCTCTTCTGATGGCCAGCTGCAACGCCCTCTGTGCGACGCGAAATGCGCCGTACAGCTGGGCCTCTACCACCGCGAACGCCACCGGATCGTTGCGCCGCGGCAAGCGACGGCGGCGATGCCTCGCGCACTGGCGCCTCGCCCGAACGCACTCCACGCGGAGTTGCGCGATTTCGGGCGACCACCAGTACACTTGGCGATTGGGAGGTCGAGGGCCAATCCGGGGCATCGACACGTCACAGATGCGACGCATCGTGTCCCGGAACCACCTCGCTTCGTCCTCGACCTCAACTGGGTGTGGACGCATGGGCGCCCACGCCGCCACCGTAGAGGCTTCCATCAGGAGCTCCTTATTCAGGCGCTTCAGTGCCCACTTGGGGAATGACCGGGACGCACGACGGGGGTGGTCCCCGTGGACGTCCGCGACTGCGGAGCGGGCGGAGAGATCAAACCGAATATATCGGTGATCTGACAGTGTCTCCGCCCCCTCCAAAACTCTCCAGTCGCGGATACGTCGTGCGATGGCCGGGCTTGCGAACGTAACGTCCACAACAGACTCGCCCTGCCACCGCACGCACGTCGCAACCGACCCTCTATTCAACGAATAGAGGCCGGTCACGTTCGCCCACCTCTCCAACAGCCTACCACGAGCGTCCGAGCGGGGGGAGCCCCATGCGACAGACTTCGCGTTGAGGTCCCCCGCGAGAATGACTGGACGAGGAGCGAGGCGGCGAGCAATCGCCCCGATCCCGTCCAGGAAATGCCCGAACTCGACAGTAGGCCTATTGGGAGAGAAGTACGCCCCAATCACGACGGTCCCTTCCAGCTGCACCGCGACGAACCCTTGGCCCCTGGTCACCATCGCCAAGGGGGGGATCGTCGCGTCTCTTCTTATGACTATGGCCGCCAGGCCGCCATCGTCCCCGAACCAGCAATCATTTGCCGGGGGAACGAAGTACGGCTCGGCGACCACAGCCACGTCTATGGATGTATTCGTATTTTGCGATGCAACGGTGTTGTTCGAATCCCGTCGGCAAGTACCAATTTCTCTAATGAAATACGTACTTAACAAATGTTCACGATTGACTTCCACGGTGAAGGAATAACATCGTGTAATAAAAATCAAACCCGCAAAATTATAATTTGCGTAATTACTGGTGATAAGACCTCTTGTGAATCCGCACGGGTAGGTACCACCACCCCGCCTATTTCTACTGTGAAGCAGCAATGCGTTTCGGTTTGAAGGGGGGCAACCGTTGTAACTATACTGAGACCTTAGAACTTATAACTCAAGGTGGGTGCCGCATTTACGTTGTAGATGTCTATGGGCTTCAGTGACCACTTAACACCAGGTGGGCTGTGAGCTCGTCCACCCATCTAAGCAGTAACAAAAAAGTTCAGAGCGATGACGGTGCTTGACGCGTCCGGAAAAACAAAGGTGCGGAAAGGCTTTTTGGTGAGCTAAATATTCTGGGGGAGATGAAGGCGCCAGAGGCTCAGATGGCTCGGGCATGTAATGCTGATGGAGCAAGATCGGTCTGTGAAACGAGTGTACCGGAGGAAATTTACGTGAGCTTCAAGTACCGGACTAGCAGGGTGTAGCGCAACGCCGGGATGAATGGAGGCGTTTATTATCGGAGGCCAATATTTGGTGAGCGTAGAGAAAGATATCGGTCATATACCACAAAGGTTCTGTAAGTTTATTAAAGATACGCGACAAATTAGGCGTAATTGTAATAAATAACTGGGGGAAATAAATGGCTGGGGAAAAAGTTTCCTCGCATTTTTTAAGAAATTCACAACATTTTTTAATATAGTTTATTTACATTTAACTAAAGTATGTAGGTACCATTTTGTTCGATAACTTTTTGCCATATTGTAGGTAAGAACATGATCCCATTGCTATAGAAATTTTGGGGCTTCTATTCAAAATACCGCGACAACTGGTTTTGGCAGTTCTCTCGTGAAATTAACCTGATACTGCCTAAAGAATTCTGAAGAGACCGAAACAGGTAGAAATCTGAAGGTGCAAGGTCCGGACTATAAGGCGGATGCATTAGCACTTCCTAGCCAAGCCCTCTTAATTTTTGCTGAGTGGTTAAAGATGTGTGAGGTCTAGCGTTATCGTAATGAAAAACCACACCCCTTCTGTTGATTAATTCCGGTCACTTTCACTCAACTTCTTGCTTTAATCTCATCAGTTGTGCGCTGTAGAGTTTAGAATAGATGGTCCTGCCGGGTGGTAACAGCTCATAATGAATAATGCCCTTCCAATCCTACCACACACACAGCATCACCTTGTTGCGAGTTAACCCGAGCTTGGCCACAGTCCGTGAAACCTGACCGGCCTTTGACCACGACCTTTTTCGCACGTTCTTATCGTACGTGATCCACTTTTCATCACCAGTTATCAGCTTCTTCAAAAATGGTTCGGTTTCATTACGTCGTAATAAAGAATCACAAAAGATTACACGGTTCATTAGGTTTGTTTTAGTGAGCTCGCGAGGTACCCAAATATCGAGGTTTTTTGTGTACCCAGTTTTTTTCAAATGCGCCAAAACTGTTTTGTGGTCAATTCCCAGTTTTTCAGCTACGTCATAACTACTGATATGCCGATCTTGCTTCACTTTTTAAAAAATGGCATCCATTTTATCCCCCTGTTGCCGAGGCCCGCGCTGCCATGCCCTGGGCCCCCCGCGGGGGCGATGGATACTACTGTGCACTTGCGATCCGCGATGAGTGTGGTGGCACCCATGACAGAGCCCACCTCCGAGGCCCCTGTTCCGCTGGCGCCTACTCCTGCGATCCCTTGCCCTCCACGCAGGGTTGAGCTAAGGCCTGCGCCACCTCCGCGGATATCGGCTGCCCCTGCATCTGCACGTAGAGGAAAGCTAAACCCTACGCCAGCGCGGGCTGAGGACATCCGTTCGCCACTGGCGAGGATGGTGGATGAGTGGCCAGCGCTACCGCGGCCCAGGCCTGCAGAGCCGCCTCTTTCGCCCTCGCGTGCTGCGGGGTCACAGAGGCCATACAACATGGCTGCTGGGACGGAAGAAGTAGACCACTCCCTCCTAAGCAGAGAGGAAATGGTGGCCTGCATTTCGCGGGCGGTGGCGGTTGAGGTTGGCAAGCATTTTGCCAGCCTCGAAAAGATACTCCGCTCCTCCAATGGCTCCGGAGACTGTGTCCCGGCGCCAACAAACGCCGCCGTCCCGCGGGGCCAGGCCGCCCGGCCGACCTCCACCCCCACCTCATCCACAAGGTTGGCACGACGTGGAGGCCGCAATCAAAATAACAGGGGTACGGGTGCCCAGAATCCTGCCCTGAAATCACAGCCCCGTCCCCTTCCTCCTCCCCCGTCAAGCATGGACGAGGGTTGGACGGAAGTGGTGAAGCGGGGCAAGAAAGGTAGGCAACAGACAGAGGCTCTGGCAGCTCCCAGAGGGGGTCGAGCGCTGACCGCTGCAGCCCGAAGCACAGAGCTGGTGGCCGTGGCTGCTCCTCGCGAGAGTCGAGCACCGGCCACCAACAAGAAGCAGAACGCCAAGAAGAAGAAGACGCGCGCAGCGCGGTCGGCTGCCGTCGTAGTGACGTTGCTGCCAGCCGCCGCCGAAAAGGGCCTCACCTATAATGAGGTGATGGCCCAGGCGCGCGCGGCCGTCAACTTAGCAGAAATCGGGGCAGAGGAAGGCCTCCGCTTCCGGCATACCGCCAATGGAGCGAAGCTGCTGGAGTGTTCCGGTGCGGATAGCTCTGGTGTCGCAGACAGACTAGTGGCGACAGCGTGGGCGCGCTGCCCTGTGGAGGCTGCCACTTCCTTGGCTACTCCTCCGCCGGGAAGGTCAATGGGGGATCCGGGGAGACTGCGCGTGGGCTGGATAGCGGCCCACGTGCGTCTCCAAGAACCACGTGCCTGGCGATGCCTCCGGTGCTTTAGCACCGGGCACGGCCTCGCTAGGTGCACCAGCTTAGTTAACCGCAGCGGTCTATGTTTCCGCTGCGGCCAACCGGGTCATAAAGCGGCGTCCTGCACGGCAGCCGACCGCGCTGCGCGCGTCTTCTTCTTCTTGGCGTTCTGCTTCTTGTTGGTGGCCGGTGCTCGAATCTCGCGAGGAGCAGCCACGGCCACCAGCTCTGTGCTTCGGGCTGCAGCGGTCAGCGCTCGACCTCCTCTGGGAGCTGCCAGAGCCTCTGTCTGTTGCCTACCTTTCTTGCCCCGCTTCACCACTTCCGTACAACCCTCGTCCATGCTTGACGGGGGAGGAGGAAGGGGACGGGGCTGTGATTTCAGGGCAGGATTCTGGGCACCCGTACCCCTGTTATTTTGATTGCGGCCTCCACGTCGTGCCAACCTTGTGGATGAGGTGGGGGTGGAGGTCGGCCGGGCGGCCTGGCCCCGCGGGACGGCGGCGTTTGTTGGCGCCGGGACACAGTCTCCGGAGCCATTGGAGGAGCGGAGTATCTTTTCGAGGCTGGCAAAGTGCTTGCCAACCTCAACCGCCACCGCCCGCGAAATGCAGGCCACCATTTCCTCTCTGCTTAGGAGGGAGTGGTCTACTTCTTCCGTCCCAGCAGCCATGTTGTATGGCCTCTGTGACCCCGCAGCACGCGAGGGCGAAAGAGGCGGCTCTGCAGGCCTGGGCCGCGGTAGCGCTGGCCACTCATCCACCATCCTCGCCAGTGGCGAACGGATGTCCTCAGCCCGCGCTGGCGTAGGGTTTAGCTTTCCTCTACGTGCAGATGCAGGGGCAGCCGATATCCGCGGAGGTGGCGCAGGCCTTAGCTCAACCCTGCGTGGAGGGCAAGGGATCGCAGGAGTAGGCGCCAGCGGAACAGGGGCCTCGGAGGTGGGCTCTGTCATGGGTGCCACCACACTCATCGCGGATCGCAAGTGCACAGTAGTATCCATCGCCCCCGCGGGGGGCCCAGGGCATGGCAGCGCGGGCCTCGGCAACAGGGGGATAAAATGGATGCCATTTTTTAAAAAGTGAAGCAAGATCGGCATATCAGTAGTTATGACGTAGCTGAAAAACTGGGAATTGACCACAAAACAGTTTTGGCGCATTTGAAAAAAACTGGGTACACAAAAAACCTCGATATTTGGGTACCTCGCGAGCTCACTAAAACAAACCTAATGAACCGTGTAATCTTTTGTGATTCTTTATTACGACGTAATGAAACCGAACCATTTTTGAAGAAGCTGATAACTGGTGATGAAAAGTGGATCACGTACGATAAGAACGTGCGAAAAAGGTCGTGGTCAAAGGCCGGTCAGGTTTCACGGACTGTGGCCAAGCTCGGGTTAACTCGCAACAAGGTGATGCTGTGTGTGTGGTAGGATTGGAAGGGCATTATTCATTATGAGCTGTTACCACCCGGCAGGACCATCTATTCTAAACTCTACAGCGCACAACTGATGAGATTAACGCAAGAAGTTGAGTGAAAGTGACCGGAATTAATCAACAGAAGGGGTGTGGTTTTTCATTACGATAACGCTAGACCTCACACATCTTTAACCACTCAGCAAAAATTAAGAGGGCTTGGCTAGGAAGTGCTAATGCATCCGCCTTATAGTCCGGACCTTGCACCTTCAGATTTCTACCTGTTTCGGTCTCTTCAGAATTCTTTAGGCAGTATCAGGTTAATTTCACGAGAGAACTGCCAAAACCAGTTGTCGCGGTATTTTGAATAGAAGCCCCAAAATTTCTATAGCAATGGGATCATGTTCTTACCTACAATATGGCAAAAAGTTATCGAACAAAATGGTACCTACATACTTTAGTTAAATGTAAATAAACTATATTAAAAAATGTTGTGAATTTCTTAAAAAATGCGAGGAAACTTTTTCCCCAGCCATTTATTTCCCCCAGTTATTTATTACAATTACGCCTAATTTGTCGCGTATCTTTAATAAACTTACAGAACCTTTGTGGTATATGACCGATATCTTTCTCTACGCTCACCAAATATTGGCCTCCGATAATAAACGCCTCCATTCATCCCGGCGTTGCGCTACACCCTGCTAGTCCGGTACTTGAAGCTCACGTAAATTTCCTCCGGTACACTCGTTTCACAGACCGATCTTGCTCCATCAGCATTACATGCCCGAGCCATCTGAGCCTCTGGCGCCTTCATCTCCCCCAGAATATTTAGCTCACCAAAAAGCCTTTCCGCACCTTTGTTTTTCCGGACGCGTCAAGCACCGTCATCGCTCTGAACTTTTTTGTTACTGCTTAGATGGGTGGACGAGCTCACAGCCCACCTGGTGTTAAGTGGTCACTGAAGCCCATAGACATCTACAACGTAAATGCGGCACCCACCTTGAGTTATAAGTTCTAAGGTCTCAATATAGTTACAACGGTTGCCCCCCTTCAAACCGAAACGCATTGCTGCTTCACAGTAGAAATAGGCGGGGTGGTGGTACCTACCCGTGCGGATTCACAAGAGGTCTTATCACCAGTAATTACGCAAATTATAATTTTGCGGGTTTGATTTTTATTACACGATGTTATTCCTTCACCGTGGAAGTCAATCGTGAACATTTGTTAAGTACGTATTTCATTAGAGAAATTGGTACTTGCCGACGGGATTCGAACAACACCGTTGCATCGCAAAATACGAATACATCGGACGTCTTATCCCTTAGGCCACGACGACTAGTCCTAGTCTCTTTCCTCGTAGCTTTCACTTAGTCACGAGAAGCTGTGTCTCTTCTTTCGATGTAAGCGTCCATCCATACAATATGATCGGTCTGACTATAGTCTTGTATATCCAAATCGTGGTGTGTCTGTTAAATTACTTCTAAGAGAAAATCGAATGTAGGGCTGCACTTCATCGTAGGGAATGTTGTACACGTATTTCAATCTCGTCTTCCCTGCTATTGGCGTCTAATACAGTGTACCTAAGGTGCCGGAATTTGACCACTCGTTTGTATTTCGTATTTCCCACAACGAGGACACATCACATCACACTTAATGGCAGAGTAATTTTCAATGGACAGCATAAGGTAATAGGGTATGCCGATGTCCTTACTTTACCAGGGAAAAGAAAGCAGCACGTTATAGAAGCATTCAACTGCTTCCAAAAAGGAACCTTTCGGATTGTCCTTCGTGTGAGCCACGAGAAGACAGAGTATCTTCACGTGCGTCGATAAAAAAACATAAGATGGTAGCATGATATAAGAACGGCATATTTTTTTTCAAAGAGAGGTAATGTAATGTTTAAACAATCAAAGAACTCATTCAATAAATAATCGTTTAATCACATAAACTCAGCAAATTTAGACGATACACATTAAGGCGGCTGTTTACAAAATATTGTTGATGATGAAGAGGATAATACGCTCAACGATCTCCCTGATCTGCTCCTGAAAGAAGAATAAAAAGAGTCATTTTAGAAGATACGTCCTGAATGTCGGAACTGAAGATTTTTTCACAATATTCTAATTAAGCGTATTAGCGTATTTTAGTCTGGAACAGGCTAAAAGTTATTTAAAAGCCACCAAACGTTTTGAATGAAGCACAAAAGTACTTACGTTGTAAGTTTCGAGGAGTTCGGGAAGTCTGTTGTTCAAAGCGTCATTCAGCTTTTCGGATACGTCGTTGCCGAAGAGAACAACTTTGAGAGCGGACTGTAAAAAGAAGAATACATTGTCTTAGCTTAAGTTATTAAACACCCACGTGCTTCAGAGGCCACTCAAACCACTAGGCCCGTTTAGCTAACAAATCAGACTATTCTCAATTTAAATTCACTGTTAGTTAATTAACTCTGTACTCTCGCTTCTCTATTGAACCTCTACCATCTTTCTGTACCCCTTCATTCCGATATATTTGGGATGATTAGACTGCTTACTGTGAATCTGTTTCTGAGTCAATTGATATTCTAAAGTTCAATGATTCTAACCAATGTGCTGACAATATGAAGTGATAGGAATGTACCTAACGTATTATAGATTCTTAACTAACTTGCGATTTCGACTTCATTCCTTCATACATCTATGAATCTATTGGCTATTGATAATCTTCTAAACACTGTAACCCTTTTGAGTATTTGCTCGAAACCAAATGAAATAAATTAGAAAGTATAACTAAAAATAGTCAGATAATAATCATTAAAAAATACCTCAACATTGCCAACAGTAAGAACGGCACTGAGCTCCCTAACGTTGATGCTAGGTAGCAATCGTAAGCTGACAGTGGAGACCAGACGAATATCTTCGACGACAAGGCTGAAAAATAATTAAATTATGCATTAAATGGTTTTTGAAAAGTAAAGTATTTATATTGTAAATTCGTGAAATTGCTACTCAATTTTAAGCTTTTAGTTTTCAGTTTCAGAATAAAAGTTTACTAAATTGCATAATAATAAAATTTTAATAAATACCTTCCACTACTGGCTACAGCCAATTCCCTGCCAAAGATGGTGGCCTGACCGTTGACGGCGACTATTGAAAATAAAAATTATTTGAATTGAGAAATTATTTAAGATCACAAAATATTAGCCTTTATTTCAGTTTAAAAGATTTTGAGACTAAATAAAGTATTAATAATAATATTTAAATTACGATTGATACTACGAATGATTCTGGGACAGACCGGATTTTCAATAATCCGTATGCAAATAAATCATACCATCATAATTTTTTAATTTCGTATACGTTCCAATAAGGTTATGAAAAAACCATTAAGTAGTACGTAATAAAATAATAATACCAACTTTTAATAAATATTTCATAATATTGTAACTAAACTTACCAGCAGAGGCGCTGAGTTTGGGGAGGGCAAGGTCGATGCTGAATGTAGTTGGTCTCAAAAGGTTGAAAGTGACGTCATTGACGACAACGTTGCTGATGCCCTCGAGAGCCAATTCGGCTACTGTGCCAGATGCGCTGAAGATGCTGCAAAATTATTAAATATTAATTTATTATTAATATTTGAAATACTTTTGATAAAGCTCTATAGTGTAATCCTTTCCTAGATGCTGGAAGGTATGACGAGCTTTGAGTTAAGACCAGACATGAACAAACAACAGGCAATCAAAAGAAAGACTTTGATGTCGAATTTAAAAACGAAGTTATCATTTACCATATTATTCTGCGGAAAAATTACGTCAGCTTCAAATTTAAAAGCTGGCTTCGAAGTGTCTTGCGGTGAATTCATACCATATAATTTTTATGTATCCAAAGTACCTTCTTCATTTATTTTATCTTTTTGTGAATACTTTTGTATCTATACTAATATTATAAAGAGGAAAGATTTGTTTGTTTGTTTGTTTCGAATAGGCTCCGAAACTACTGGACCGATTTGAAAAATTCTTTTTCCATTAGAAGCCGACATTGTCCCTGATGAACATAGGCTACTTTTTTTAAATTTTTTTATTTTTTTTTTTGTTTCATGTGTGTTTTAATGTTTCCGAAGCGAAGCGAGGGCGGGTCGCTAGTTTTAAAATAAAGCCCAAAAAACAGATAATATTTTTGTATGTAAGACTTACTCAGAAATTGGGAAAGTGTAATCGCCTTCGGCTTTTTCGACGTAGATTGGGTCAAGTCCACGTTCTTGGATACCAGAAGTGATGCGGTTGATGGTGTTCACGATCAGTTTTTCGATCAAATTCTGGCTTTCTCTGTCAAGGTCTAAAACACGATATGAACTTTGTATTGGTGGATTTATACAGGTTATTCTGCGGTGAATCAAACCATCTATTTATTATAACCAATTAACAATATAAATTACCAAATACCAATATTATACCAATATTATAACCAATTATGAAGATCTCCTAACGGTTCTTGGACGAAATTGTGATCTACAAAATTTTCTGCTTTATCCATTTAACATACTCGTTTATTAAGTACCGGAGTGGTCAATCTAAGTTTTCCATAAATAAGCAACTGAAAACGCAGTCAGCCCCGTGATGTTTTGATAACAAAATCCATACTATGGATTTCGGTCGAATGATGGACTGACTAAAGCCGATTTTTCATGCTTTTCATACTTTACCCTTTATCTATTTCATGGTATCTTCCAAAAAAAAATGTTCATCAACTTCAATAAGATAAATTCGAAGATAATAAAATTAAGCTTGGTGGCAATTTCAAAGCTACTCACCAACTTTTGAGGGCACAGCAACGACGCTGGCAGCGAGAGTAACAAGAACAAATGCGAAGGCCTTCATTGTCGATTTTTTTCTGAAAGAAACGTACGATAATGAAGTATAATTATTACTTGGCACCTTCCACTTGAAACTGAAAAGATTTGAAAATGGTTTGAAAGAGAGAACCGAATCTAATTTTATACAATAAAAGCGAGGAGAAAGGAGTTTATCAAATTCAAGTATATGTCAAAGTTCCCCTGAGACACACAATGCTCTTACCTCACCAAATAAATCTGTATGATTTATTAAATTATCATTCGGTATTTATACTGTTTTCTTTGCTTAAACTGATAACGTATTCTCTATTAGTCGACGTACATTAAAACAATCTCGATCAAGATTATCTGATTAAAACGCGGATATTATGAAATTTCAAAGTGAAAACCCAATGCTATGAGACGTGATAATTACGAAATCGGTACACTGGTGTTAATTTGGGAAAATATTACTGAAACAATGAAGTACACATAAATTATCATCCTTATTGCAGAGTGGTTGCGCTGGTTTACAACTGTTAGTCTTTGGTTTCGGAAGATAGCAACATTTAATTTGGTTTTGCAAATCCTGTCCCATCCCTCTCCCGCACATTACCTACTGACGCGTGCGAGCGAGATCGCGTGGCAACATCGACTCGAGAAGAAAATGTAATGGCTGAACTACCGCGCGCGCCCTACGTAAATAAGTGAAATTGTTTATGTTTCTCATCGCCTATCTGTACGAGCCTGCAGTAAGGACTACATAAGGTACTGTACATCCTTCCTTTACCGCAGAACTGCCTCTTCATATCGTTTCTGTCCACAGTCTGTGTCCTACAATTTGCAACGGCCAAATTTCAAATCATTCAAAACATTTCGTAGTTTGCTTATTTGGCGTCTGCACAGAGTCTTCGTTCATTTTCGTGATGAGTTCATTTAAAACATTACAGATATATTTATTATCTAAATATTAATAAAATTCTGTTCTGTTCTTTAATAATGGCATTACTTTAGGATGCCTGAAACGTTGTAGCCTTAATAGGTTTGTCCAAATTGGGCTTTCATGGAAAAAATATAGAATCGGATTGAACAACCGCTGTCGGGCCAGCAAGTCTTACAAATAATTGCAGTTGGGGTCTCTCTTTATATTCCTCTAAAATAACAATTTCTGCCATAAAGCAGTAATGCCTTGCGGCCTGAAGGGTGGGCCAGCCGTTGTTCTGTAACTGAGACCTTACAACTCATGCCCCAAGATGGTTGACAGCAGTTAATTTGTAGATGTCTATGGACTGTGGTAATTGACATCAGAGTGAGACACCAGGTGAGCTCGTCCACACATCTAAGCAATAAAAAAAGAACATTAATCAATTCGACTAAAACTAAAAGATGTTTCTTCTAGATTGTTTTCAATGATTAAATGTTAAATTCGAGAAATGTTGTGATCGAGTAGATAGTAGATCTATGGTAAACACAGCTATGTCTTATAATCCTTTGACACAAAGCTATTGTCTTATTAGATCAACAACCCAAATATTATTTTTTAATGTAAATAATCTTAATTATAATTTGAATCCATTTCTGTATTAATTTCATATTATATTTTTTAGTTTAAATTTAAACAATTAATAAGTAATATATTCTAGTTGTCAGATATTTATTCCTTTAAACTACAGCAACCGAAACATATCGATTTTGTTATTATTTTAAAGTTTCAGTTCGTAATTCTATATAAAGTCTGGTAAAATAATAATAATAAAAGCTTAATAATAAATAATAAAAGATTCAGACGCAAAAAGGGTATTTACAAATAATCAATTAAAGTTAATGACTCTGCTGAGTCGATAACATCGACATATTTTTCTGCTTGCCCAACTCGGGCAAAGATCTCCTCTATTTCTTTCCAGTCTACTCGACGTAGAGCTTTCCTTGTCCATTTTTTTTTGTCATCGTCTTTATCTGGTCTTCTCACCTCCGAATCTATCTGCGTCTTTTCCTTTTGCTGTTACTAAGGTACCAAAACATTATTTTTTTGTTCCTTTTTTTTTTCTTTTACCTACCTAAGCTGATAGCCTTGAGAGGCTATTTCAGCGGAACCTTAACTAGTAGGTGAGGTCGCGGGGCTCAAACCTGACGACGTTGCTAACACGAACCCTAGTAAAAGCCGTGCTTCGCAGAATCTACCACCCGATCGGAAACGCGACCCACTGAGAAGATCCGGCGAGAAACTCAGTGGGCTGTTTCTGAGGGTTAATTTACTCGACGAGCCCTTCGTTGCAAGCGACAGGTTCGACGAGAACGGTGACCGGTGCTTGAGGTACCTAAAAGCACCGTTAGTGGATCGGGAGGATCCGAAATGACGTGTTTGGGGCGACATCGACTGCTTTCCATTCTTTCCGCAGGATCGAGAATGTAGTTACCGGCGGCCACGTTTTAGGGTTCTCGTGTCGTGCCGCTTTATCGAAGTATCAAAGAACACAATTTTTCATCACCACAAAAGAAAACACTAACTGCGTTTTTGAAGGCAGCGGAAAGAACATTCCGTCACCGGCAAAACCTACTTCTCAAATAAAGTAACCGGTCTCCATCAATTGCGTTTAACTTACATAACCGAACTAAGCTTCATGCTTCTTCTAGAACAATTCTTACTTCGCTAAGGCTATGCCTCATGATAACCGCCTTATCGTTGCCGCCGCTGACTACTCCTCAATCCTGATCACGCAGGAGCCAGTCACCGTCGACGCCCTAGATACGTCCTTACGGATCCATCAGATTCAATAACCTTTGCATTAGACGCCTTCAGCTCTAACACTAGGAGCAGGCGCAGGGTCCCTGGTAACCGTACTCGTCAAACTCGACAAAGAGTTCGACATGCAATCTAACCCATGCATCAGCTCGCTGAGTTTCTCGCCGGATCTTCTCAGTGGGTCGCGGTTCTCATACGGTAGTAGATTCATTCGCGAAACAGCTGCTCTTGAGTTGTTAGGTCTTCGTTGGAGGCGCTCGGGCAGCTACTAGCAAATCGCACCCCTCCTAGCTGAGCCTTTGCTCGCCCTCCTGTCCTGGTGAAACTGGAAAGGCCTCAGGGCCACCATAATCCTTCAATAATAAAAAAAGAAATATCTATATTATTATGCAAAGGATTAATGTATTTTCTTCGGTTTTGGTGAATTGTGGACATTATATAATTCGTCTGTGACCAACAGTGTAGATTACTATAATTCGAAACGCCGATATTAATAAAATTACATTAAAATAATGCAAGATAAAAATAATTTTAATTACATTGATTACTGGTTAAAAAAGTTACAGGTGGCGCTTATCTTTGAATTTTGTTGCAACTCGGTGTTTTTTGTGCTTCTGTGCTGTTGTCCACTAAATCTAGAGCCGCAACGTGGATTCATAAGATAATTCAATCAACGCTGACTAAAGACTTGACTAAAAGTAAAATATGTTTCTTCTACTAAGATGTTTCTTCTGCTAAGATGTTTCTTCTAATAATCTTTATGTATCGACATCTACTGGTGATTGGGAGTATTATGAGCTAGTACGGATAGGTAACACCACCCCGCCTATTTCTGCCACGGAACAGTAGTCCATTCCGGTTCGAAGGTCTAGTCATTACACATTTCGAACATAGATCTCATGTGTCTTAACGTACGTGGCGGCATCCACGTAGTAATGTCCATGGGCTCCAGTAAACAGTCGTAAAACTCATGCCGTATAGGTGCAGCATAATAAGAGGACATAATTCGCCGACTCCACTTAATAAGGCCAAGAAGAAGTTCCTAGATTTGGGGGTCATCGTCGTACAGTAAAACTGAATTTCCGATTCTTTTGCACGACATCTTCATGTCTCAAGACGAGTGGCGAAATTCCAGCGGCGTTGCCTTAATAGGAGAAAATCAAACAAAAAGATGTGTGGTGTCGTGGGACACCGGATAGGAACGAAGTTCCTTAGTATAAAAATATTAATTTTAAGTTCTATTCGAGGTTGTTTGCATAAGAGTTAGTGTATTGCGCAAACGAACGCTCTGAGATCGTGGTCAACGAGTGATAAAAAAATATGTTATTATATTTTTTGGACGTTATTACAAAGTTACGTCCTACACTGTGTGCATTACTAATTTGTACGTTATTACAAACTTAAGTCGTACACTGGGTGAATTGATAATAACAATCTTACGTTACGGACGTTTTTTCCCCGGTTAAGGTACCCCTCCGCATCGTCCCATAAGGAACTTTGTTCCAAAAAAACGAATCCTCAACTGCGTCCCGGAATCTTAGTATTTGTAATCTTAGTAGCTTAGTATTTGTAATCGGTCATGGATTGTCATGAAACTGCGCACCCCATCAAGCACGCAATCAAATTAATTAAATGATATAAATAATATTGATAAGATCGTGACTGATATTAGCGATTTCAATTTTTTATCAGACAAAATTACAGACCATCATATCGTGGTTCTCAGATATGTGTCGCCACCCTTGAGAGAGGACGTTGAAGACAGAGTTGCTTAAGAGATCATATCAAATCAGAAAACTTACTAACATTAACATTATTACCTACTTGTGAGCAGAAATAGGACTTAGGTACTTATCTACCCGTACCGGTCTACAAAATGAGTTGCCTACAGAAATTATAATATTTATTTAGAAACTCTTGTTCAATAAAGATATTCTTATTCCGTCTCTCTGCCCATCTCTCGAACTTATATAAGATATAACTATAATATAATAATCGAAAAGTATGTAGTCGTTTGAATATCTTTCTGGAGATAAACTTAAATGCTTAATTTATTTTATTTATTTCATTTACTTCCGATTTTGCATCCATATTACATTTATTAACAATAACACTGTGGTAGCGGTAGGAACTCTTATGAGTCCGCACGGGTAGGTACTACCACCCTGCCTATTTCTGCCGCAAAGCTGTAATGCGTTTCGGTTTGAAGGGTGGGGCAGCCGTTGTAACTATACTGAGACCTTAGAACTTATATCTCAAGGTGGGTGGCGCATTTACGTCGTAGATCTCTATGGGCTCCAGTAACCAGGTGGTCTGTGAGCTCGTCCACCCGTCTAAGCAATAAAATAAAATAAAAATGATAGTCGTTTGAACACGTATTTTAGTAATTTAGAAAAAACGATGTAACTAGTTATGCTTTAAGTTTGAAATCCAAACATGAAACCTGACTTTGATATTAAAATTATTCAAAACAATTGAAGTTATGAAATTTCCTTGTACAATCAGTAAAAAATAACAATGTCGTCAAATCACATAACCATTGATGTTATCAATTATTGACGCTTAATATAAACAAAACTCTTTACTTGTTCATCTATGATAATCGATAAAGCTAATCACTGTATTATATTCAGTATTTGCGATTTGTATACGCCAAATATTTTTTTTACGTTTTAATCTTGTTTATTGTTTCCAACGTTTTTATTTGTGTAGAATGCCTTGCCATGCTTTTGTAGAGAAGCATATGACCCCCCTGACTGTTTGTGCTCATTGTCGGTCAAGGATATCAGCAATACCAGAAGATGGTACGTGACATAAAAGATCTCTGGAAACGCATTGTAGATGTGCGCGCTCCGACTGTGACTGTCCACTAACGGTGCTTTTAGGTACTTCAAGCACTGGTCATCGTTCTCGTCGAACCAGTTGCTTGCAACGAAGGGCTCGACGAGTAAATTAACCCACAGATACAGCCCACTGAGTTTCTTGCCGGATCTTCTCAGTGGGTCGCGTTTCCAATCCGGTGGTAGATTCTGCGAAGCACGACTCATGCTAGAGTTCGTGTTAGCAACGTCATCAGGTTTGAGCCCCGTGAGCTCACCTACTAGTTAAGGTTACGCTGAAATAGCCTCTCAAGGATATCAGCATAGGTAGGAAATAAAAACCGACCCTGACGGGGCAACGTAAAGCCACCGTCGCCCGAATCATGTCTTGTCGGATCCCCCGGATTCACACTCGGTGCCTTTAGGCCCCTCAATCACTGGTCACCGTCTTCGTCAAACTCGTCGATTACGATGAATAGTTCGGCGAGCGAACTAACCCATTGACACAGCCCACTGAGTTTCTCGCCGGATATTCTCAGTGGATCGCGATTCAGATCCGGTGGTAGATTCTGCGAAGCACTACTCTTGCTAGGGCTAGTGTTAGCAAATTCTACACGGGAGCTCTCTTCTTCGATGTCGCAAAAGCGTTCGACAAAGTGTGGCACAACGATTTGATTTTCGAACTTTTCAACATGGTCGTACCGGACAGTCTCGTGCTCATCATACGAGACTTCTTGTCTAACCGCTCTTTTCGATATCGAGTAGAGGGAACCAGCTCCTCCCCACGACCACTCACGGCTGGAATCCCGCAAGGCTCCATTCTTTCTCCGCTCCTATTTAGTTTATTTATCAATGATATTCCCCGGTCGCCGCCAACCCAGCTAGGGGGACTAGGCTAGTCGCTAACGACACAACCGTTTACTACTCAAGTAGAAACAAGTCCCTAATCGCGAGTAAACTCCAGAACGCAGCGTTAACCCTCGGACAGTGGTTCAGAAAATGGCGCATAGATATCAACCCAGCGAAAAGCACAGCAGTGTTATTTCAAAGGGGAAACTCACCGCTTATTTCCTCCCGCATTAGGGGGAGAAATATCACACCCCCGATCACCCTCTACGGCCAACCTATACCGTGGGCCAGGAAGGTTAAGTACCTGGGAGTCATCCTGGATGCATCCATGACATTCCGCCCGCATACAAAGACAGTCCGTGACCGTGTCGCATTTATTCTCGGCAGACTCTATCCCATGATCTGTAAGCGGAGTAAAATGTCCCTTCGGAACAAGGTGACACCTGCATAAAACTTGCACAAAACTTACATAAGGCCCGTCATGACTTACGCGAGTGTGGTGTTCGCTCACGCGGCCCACACACACATAGACACTCTCCAATCCCTACAATCCCGCTTTTGCAGGTTAGCCGTCGGAGCTCCGTGGTTAAAAAAAAAGCTATCAAACAAAACGCGCATGGAAGTTTGCTGTGTGGCCATTTAGCCGAACCGAACGCCTTGATTTTCAAATCCAATAGAAAGTTCTAGTATTTACCAAGATTTTCCAATATGTAGCCTTTTGATAAATATCTTAAAAAGTATACGGTACAAGTCGCTAATTTTTATCTTTCGTGCAAATTATCGCATTTGATAAATTTCAAAATGAAAATCTCAAGTTGATAAAAATTACTGATTCCCTGATTTTTGCTTGGCCCGAAGATTATAATGCGCTAGACCCACCGGTGAGCCGCATGATGTGATAATATCACTAATAAATATTTTAGATAGAAATTTAAAAAATCACTAATAATAATAGTAATGATTTGCCACATTTTAACAGCTCCAATTACAATTTTTCAGTCCAAGATCCGTCTTTCAGCGTTCAACGTGTTGTACTCGTCACGCAAATAGGACCGGATTTGTCGCTGTCGACCGTCGGGGATACAATGATTTGTCACGACGAGTCCTGGAAGGCGATACTCGACTTCTGCAAGTCCACCATCTCGCAGAAGGACGGAGCAGAATGAGAGAAGAACAAGTCTTCGCACCGACCCGTTGCCTTAGAAGGGCCTTTACGCGGCTCGAAGGCATATAGAAGGCATCCTCCCTTCACTGAAGGCTCTAGAGCCTGAAGAAACGAACCCGCGTGGCGCGCTACCAGCACTCCGCATGATGCTTCGTTCCGTACAGCTTCTCTGGAAGAGCAACCGGTTAGCGGTAATTTGCGTTCCGACCGGGCAAGATTGGGTTTGCTCCAAGAGAGTATTTCCGGACACCAGCGGCACCGCCTGGGGTAGGCTGCCATACTGTCACGGCCAATATAGAGACGTTGACTATCAGCTCGACGACTTGGGATACCGGGCATCCTTGGAGAGACCCGCGCATCTTGTTGTAGTGTAGACGGCGGAATCGCCGCTACCTTGTTAGGGATCTGTCTCGGGCACATGGGAGTCGTTTAGTGGGTAGGATTTAAATAACTACAATCCTGGATTTTATCATCCTCGGCCCTGAGTCCCACATATCACCCCCACGCAGGAACCTCGTATGGTTCGGCTTGGACTCGGACCGAAAATTTCGCTCATTCCTGTGTACTTTTTGCTTGCAACCACCTCGCAGCTTGGATTTCCGTCGTGATGGTTTTAAATTTAGGCCGTTATAGATGTCTCTTTACCACAGCCTAATCTCTTAGAAGTTGGACCCTACGATTACGCTTACTTATATGTAGTTCTGAACAGAAGTTTGGTTTCTCTGATAGAGTTGGCAAATGAAAGTCCCGTTGCTTTTAAAAATAGAAGTAGATATCTGTTCTATTACTATTTACTTTTGAAATTTATAAAATTTACACAAAGAACCAGGTTAAATCACTAAAGAAATTTGTAACAGTGCAGTTTATTTTTCTATTTACGATAAAAACTATTACATATAAGAAATATTAGAAAAAGTTTATATGGCACCGAATAAGATTTGAGGAAAATAATAAGTAACATAATCGTCTTTCTTGTTGTTTTCACATGGTAACATAATTATCATTTCAAAAAATAATTACCAAAGATCGATATAACATAAAAACGAAATTAACTTTATCAATGAAATCTACAAGAGTTCTGATAAAAAATAGTATAGATATACGACAGAGCTCATAGGGCATCTGGTCAGGAATCATGAGTATTGTAATCATTTATGGCCGATGTCACCTTATTTATTAATTAATAAAAGAAGTCCACAATCCCTCCAATCAATCCGCAAACACATGATGTCAGCGTCGGAATGATGCTTCGATAAGGCTATGCGTCATGATAATCGCCTTATCGTTGCTGCCGCTGAAGCCAGGAGCAGGACGCAGGAGCCAGTCACCGCCGTCGCCCTAGACACGTCCTTACGGATCCATGAGATTCAATAACCCTTGCATTTGACGCTTTTAACTCTAACACTAGCCTCGCTCACCTCGCTGAGCCCTTGCTCGCCCACCTGTCTAATTTTGGTCTTGAATCATTTGTAGAAGTCCAGAAAAGGTTTAAAAGGTAGATAAATATGAAAATGCTCGGAATTAAATAAAAATAACTATTTTGTTTTTCCTTTGACGTATCTCCCGTCGGACGGATTCCTTTTGTTTGTTTTAAGTTTATTTTATACAAAAGATGAGGTATTTTATTTATCGATTGAGGCACTACGAAGTCTGCTGGGTCAGCTAGTCTCTATATATTAAAATGAATCTCGCTAAAACTCGAGAACGGCTAATTACGCTAAACGCTAAACGGCGGATTTGGCTAATTTTGGTCTTGAATTATTCGTGGAAGTCCACGGAAGGTTTAAAAGGTGAGAAAATATAAAAAAGCTCGGAATTATATAAAAACAAACAATTTTGTTTTTCCTTTGATGTATCCCCTTGATCTGTCTTTTATTTATCGATTGAGGCACTACGAAGTCTGCCGGGTCAGCTAGTAATTAATAAATTATTCTTTAAAATGAGTTCTCAACGCAATGTTAAAACGGTCAAAGGGTGTAAAATCATTAATTATATAAAGAAGAAAAAATGTGTGGCAAACATTCTGGAGAAACTGTGGAGTTCATGTGAGTTTTTTTTTTGTGTATCCACCAACTTTTTCATAAAAGTTAAATCTATGTTACATTATTTGATGAAAGGCGATTGCATGCAGCAGAGATGCGAATGTGGCGATGGATGTGTGGAGTAACGACAATGGATAGAATACGGAATGAATATGCTAGAGGAAGTCTGAAAGTGGCACCTGTAACAGAGAAGCTGAGAAGTGCGCGTTTGGGATGGTATGGACATGTGATGAGACGAGATTAAAATGAGGTTGGTAAGAAAATGTTAACAATGAATGTGGAAGGATACAGAGGAAGAGGTAGACCTAAGAAGAAATGGATAGATTGCGTGAAAGACGATATGGGTAAGAGGGGAGTGAGCGAAGAAATGGTATATGATAGAAGAGTATGGAAGGAGAAAACATGTTGCGCCGACCCCAGGTAACTGGGAGAAGGCCAGGATAATGATGATATTACATTATTTTATATTTATTTATATTGTTACAGTGAAAAACAGTTATATTATGGGAACGACTATATCAAGACGAAGGATCTTTGCTACATCGTCAAAGATCAGGTAGATTACGACTCATACAAATACGAAGAAAATAGATTTAAGTCGATTGATTATTGACTACACCAGATTATTCAACACAAGCGTTGATGTCGTCCGTCGTGTTCTTTATGTGACAGTTCAATATAATATAACTGTAATCTTATTATAACTGTCAATAACACATTGAAATGGATCTACGATAAGCAAATGTTTAAAACTGGAAAACTTTATTATTATAATGGGTAGGAGCTTTATGATAAATCGGTCATAGGTTATATAAACTGTAACTTTAATATGCTTTCAAAACATTTTTTTTATTGTGGTCCAGCTTCAGTCTTCTTTCCAAATACCGAAATGAATGCTTAAGATAATATCTCAATAAAATGTTAAAATACAAGTTTTGGTCATTCCATATAATTATACAAAATACTAATTAAATTATTTAAAACCTCATACGACACCCATAAAACGTCATTAGGCGTATGTATTCGTAGCATTTAGACTGGACACAATAAAAAGGACTTAAAAACTCAAACACAACCTGATTTGAAACATATTGTAATTGATGTGATCAAGTAACCGCTCTAACTGGGTTGCCAGTCGCAACCGCCATTCGAGCAGCTGAAGACCGGACGAGATGGAAACAGCTCACGAGACAGGCAACGGTCAAGTTTCAGGGACACGACCTTCAGCAATGAAGAAAGCGACGAAGAAGAAGAAGAAGAAGTAATTGATCCTACTCTAGCTTCTGTGAATTAACTTTTACGCTATCGAGAACGTTAAAAAACTCGCATTAAACACGCGACACAGGTCATTCAATCCGATGTGTACGGCCTCCCATCACCAGGCGGTACGTGCTGTAACTACAGCAATAAAAATCGGTTAGTACATCAAATATTATTTTATTTAATATACAATATTTGATTTATATGTTATTCTTTTGTATAAAATGTCGGCGGAGTCCAATAACATTAAATATTTAAACGAGAGAATCGATGAGAAAGATGATGGCTCGCTCAAAAAATTCGAAGATCTGGGTCTGAAAAAAAAGTGTCCAAAATAAAAACTCATTCAGTGTTTTTAAATATGTTTAAAGTCGTTTCCTGCTTGTGGTTAATTTGACTTCTGATTGCTTACATAAAATATTATTCAAACTCATTAAAAATACATTGCATGCAATCTAATTTTGGTACAAATTTTAACACAGTAATGTCAGATCAAGAACTGTATGGAATGCATTAATTTCATCAATGATATTATTCTAAAAATATGTCCGAAATACTTAGTATTTGAACACGTGTAATCCAAGGAGCATTCATATTTTTTTCTTATTACTTATATAATTATGTGGTACTTGGTATGATATGTGACTTATACTCGTATGCTTAGAGCTGAGCACTGCTGTATGCAGATTAATATTTCAAAAATGTTTTAATCCTACTCATTATAGTATAGAGAGCCGGATATTGCCAAATGTTTTCATTTGGCTTACATTTTACGAAAACCTGTATATTCAAATTAACAGTCAAATGAACCATAGACAATCCAAGATCCTTTGGCCATTTAATTAATATATGTTTAATTATTATTAATCTACCACTCTACCACAAACTCATCCCTAGTATCTTTATCGTCTCCTTAGTAACCACCTCCCTCCTAATTTATTCCTAGATCCTTCCTCTCATGTTTACTAGTAGCTATGTATATTGTATGCCTACATGGTTGACACAATCAAATTGCCTATATCTGCCGTAAAGCATCATCCGTTCAGTGAAAACAGTTTTACAATACTACAGGCCGAGGTTCCCATGCCTGAGGGGCGCGAATAATATATTGGAATCGTTAGCCAAAAATGCTAAAGGCCGACCCAATAAGCTACTCTCATCGGCTGAAATAGAACCCGAAGTAAGGAGTTACCGCGATCAACACCACAACTAGACGCGCAATTTACCACTAGGATACCCCGTCGGCGGCTTCGTCGATGCGATAGTCGACGACCCTACGGCGTCCAACAAGGTACGGCAGCCCGTCAGGCCGCACCAGACGATGCCGTTGGTGAAAGACAAAAATATCCTCCTTACGTCTCAGTGTTCCGGGAGGCTTTTATTTTATGATATCTAAAGACTCGGGTTACCACCTAACACCTGGTGAATTGCAAGCTCGCTCTTCCATTTTAAAATGTAACGCAATTAATGGTTTTTTAAGTTATTGTTCAGTTTGTAACGCAATCAAAGCGGTACTTGTCTCAGACGTAAACTAACGAATGATCGAATGATTCAATCATAGTACCAGTACCAGGCCATGGACGTTTCAATACTAGATTTGCTTTTCGAAATTAAAACATAATACTAACGTTGTAAGTTTTAAGGGCTTCGGATAGCTTGTTGATCAAGAAATCGTTGACCCTGTCGGAGACTTCCTCGCCGAAAAGAATGATCTTGAGGTCAGACTGAAACAATACGCAAACAAATAATAAATTAGTAATAGTGCATAACATAGTGTTCGAAATATAAGTAGAATTATAAGTTTATCAAGGAGAAGCAGCTAGCGGATTTTATATGAACTTTCCAGAAAGGGCGCAACTACTAAAGCCTTAGGCCACTATAGGTAAATAGTCTTGGTTTGTATCTTTTTATTGTAACTTAATAACTAACAATACATATTAATAGACAAAGATTAAATGATTTTATTAAATTAATTATCGAATGATAATTGTTAGTTTCTCTAGTTCCACTGCAGAATACTGTTTGTTGCATTACGGTCTGAATTAGAATTATTACTTCATTTTCCGATTGCTTGAAGCAGAGATGCGAATGTTGCGATGGATGTGTGGAGTAACGAGAATGGATAGAATACGGAATGAATATGTTAGAGGAAGTCTGAAAGTGGCACCTGTGACAGAGAAGCTGAGAAGTGCGCATTTGGGATGGTATGGACATGTGATGAGACGAAATGAAAATGAGGTTGGTAAGAGAGTGTTAACTATGAATGTGTAAGGATATAGAGAAAGAGGTAGACCTAAGAAGAAATGGATGGATTGCGTGAAAGACGATACGGGTAAGAATAGAGTGAGCGAAGAAATGGTATATGATAGAAGAGTATGGAAAGAAAAAACATGTTGCGCCGACCCCAGGTGACTGGGAGAAGGGCAGGATAATGATGATGATGTCCATTATACTTCGATATCATGTATCAATGTGAGCGACGGAATTCACAATGACTACTCAATTAATTTAATTCATAATTTACAACCACATCAATATCGAAAATAGATAAATTTTAATTTTAAACATTCACCTCGACATCACCAACGGTGATAGTGCCGGTTACATCTCGAATGTTAATGTTGGGCAGGAGTCCCACTCTCAAACGAGCTACCACATTCACGTTTTCGATGACAACTCTGTAAAAGGTATAAAGAAACAAATTTTATTTTCAAAACCTTGGTTATAACAAGTCTAGTCTGTTTTATATATTTTTTTGCTCGATGGGCGGAACATGCTCACAGGCCAACTGGTGTTAAGTGGTTACTGGAGCCCATAGACATATACAACGTAAATGCGCCACCCATCTTGAGATATAAGATCTAAGGTCTCAAGTATGGTTACAACGGCTGCCCCACCCTTCAAATCGAAACGCATTACTGCTTCACGGCAGAAATAGGCAGGGTGGTGGTACCTACCCGCGCGGACCCACACGAGGCCCTACCACCAGTAATTATGCAAATTATATAATAATTTTGCGGGTTTCATTTTTATTACACGATGCTATTCCTTCACCGTGGAAGTCAATCGTGAACATTTGTGGAGTACGTATTTCATTAGAAAAATTGGTATCCGCCTGGGATTCGAACACCGGTGCATCGCGCAGCACGAATGCACCGGACGTCTTATCCTTTAGGCCACGACGACTTCAAAAGTAATTGTCTTTCTATTTTTATAACTTTTCATCACTCGTAGTGAGTAGCCATTTGTTAGTTTTTCATTTAGTTCTCTAATAATCTGCGTCTCTTGCGGCTTAGTGGGAAAAAGTAGCTCCAACGCGCGTATTAATAGGAGCAGACATAAGATCATATGGGACAAATACAGTTTCATGATAAACACACACCTTCCAGAACCATCGACTTCAAGTTCGTCCCTGCCGAAAACGCTAATTGTACCGACGAAGGACCCTTAGAAGAAGAGAAAGAGATTACGCATTATTAGTCATAGATATTTTCTGAGCTTCATCAAGGTAAAAAAAATGGTAAATAGCTTACATAATATAAATTAGTCACGATTCCGTCCACCATAATTATCAAAAGAAAACATGTTTTGTGTTAAATTAGATTATCTTTTTGGTCGGACTATAATATTTAAGTAAGAAAACTATAGGTATTATTTAGGTAATTTTATTTTTAGAAAGAGAGAGGTCTCCCTCTCTCTCTCTAGAAGTATTCTTTATTGTACACAAAAAAAAAAAACAATGCGAAACACTAAGTACAAAAAAGTACAATTGGCGGTCATATCGCTAAGATCGCGAATTGGCGGTCTTATCGCGATCTCCTCCAGATAACCATCAGGTGGACAAGAATAATTTGGAAACGAATTACACGCGGTGTACCAATCAATTCATCGATTATATATTAGATATCCATATTTATATTATCAATTTTAGTTTAAATAATGAAATTTATTATTGAGACTATTTACAATTTAGGGAAGATTTGTGAACGATTTAACATACCAAGGCATTTCGTATTTGATTTTAAAACTGACCAATTAGTTAAGATAATTTTATAAGTAGTTAAAATTATTAGTTTGGACCAATTAGTTAATATATCTCTCAAACGGCTAGTAAGAAACAACTTAAAAATTGCAATTGTCGAAAATTTTTCAATTTACTTCCACGTTGACTGATATTAACCTTGAAATACACAAAAGGTTCTTTAATTAAACGTCCAAAGAACAATCTGAATCTACCTTCATGCAATTTGTTAAGAATTCTGAATTGAAAACATTAATACTTATCATTAAAATCTATCAGCCCACAGACGTCCACTGCTAGACATAGACCTCTCCCAAGCCTCACCACAACGAACGGTCCTGCGCTGCTTGTATCCTGCGGATTCCTTCGAACCTCAATAGTTCGTCGGTACACCTTGAGAAATGCCTACCCACACTATATTATCATTAACGTACCAACAGATAATTGGAGCTTGGGTACGGATAAGTTGATGCTGATGGCACGGCTCAATAGGTGGAAATTAACGTCGTTGACGATAATGTTGCTACCGCCTTCGAAGTTGAACTCAGATAAAGAGCCAGTAGCAGTGAAGACGTCCCTGAAATTTACAACAAAAAATGAACATTAAGCACTTCACTAGTTTAAAGCTGATTTCACCATAGGCAATTTAACACATTACGAAATTTTTAACAAAATTATCCACTTTAATGGACAGAGAACCAAAGTATGGATGCAAGTTCCCATTATTTATAATTTTTTTTGGATTTCCTCGTTTTGGCGCTTTGAGTTTGCTTGTAGTGCTGAAAGTGGAAACCCCCACTCTGACTGGGTTTTAACCCCGGGTGGAGATGAAACATCGCGTGAGACAGTGCAAGGAGGAATCGTTTGGTGTGGTATACCCCTTGGTCCCGCGGGCTCCTCCCAACATTTGCTGACTGTTAAATCGCACATACTCCGCATGCCCCCTGGGCGCGAATATCTCGTAGGAGGTTCGGTCTCCTGCCCGAAAAAAAATGCTCCTGTTGCTTTAACAGATACAACTTACTCTAAATCGAAAAAGGAGTAGGTGCCCTCAGCGCTCTCGACGTACAAAGGATCTAGACCACTAGCTTGAACACTTTCTATGATCAGTTGTATAAAACCCTTCACCAAGTCTTCAAGCAAATTTCTTTGTTGCAGTGCAAGCTCTGAAAACAAAATTTAAATTAAAATCCAAACGTATATTGTGATTATGGCCTACCATTTTCATCGTCAGTTCTAATTCTTGATACTCTAGTTTGTAATTTTGACAATTATTAGAAATTATCAACATAATACTCGTAAGAGGCAACTTAAAATATCTTCTGTGATTGGGTCGATTGCGCTTCAACGTGGCGTTCAGTAAAAATTTGGTGATGTACCACCTTGATGCGTTCAAGTAAATACAAGTTCTACAAACAACCACACACGGATCATCAGTCCGATCTTCCCATTGTGGTTAGCCCTATGACTTCATCGAATTAGGGCTGAGATGACGACGGAGAGCGGTCACTGTAAATTCGACAGATAAGATGGAGAACGCGCTTGAGGCCTGCCTGATAGGACGGCATTATGTCCTAGTTCGCACAATGAATACCACTAAGTAGAGACGATGGATGGTGGACCATATTCGATTTCTATAAGTGGATCTTGGAGATGGTGGAATTTGGATATAGCGCTGTTCTATATCTACACCAGCTCGTGGCCATCAAGCAGGGGAGTTTGTTAGGGATCGCGATAGTACACGCGAGTTACAAAACAATCTTTTTTTTTTTTTTTTATTGCTTAGATGGGTGGGCGAGCTCACAGCCCACCTGGTGTAAAGAGGTTACTGGAGCCCACAGACATCTACAACGTAAATGTGCCACCCACCTTGAGACATAAGTTCTAAAGTCTCAAGTATAGTTACAACGGCTGCCCCACCCTTCAAACCGAAACGCATTACTGCTTCACGGCAGAAATAGGCAGGGTGGTGGTGCCTACCCGTGCGGACTCAATCTTTGGTGAATCCCTTTTGAAATGATACTACTGTAGTCCTATACTCAACGATCTCATCTAAGGCCCGAACGCAGGTGATGTAGAGACAGGGGGTTTCATTCGATTCAACCCTAAAATGCCCCGTCTAATGCCCAGGTGGATGTGCATCGATTTCGTCTTGGCAAAAGTTTTGTTTATGTACAAAAGAAACTTTTTTTTACTTACCGGAACTCCTTTGGGGCCCGGCAGACGCGCTGGCAATAATCGCAAGAGCAAAAACGAAGGTCGCCTTCATGATGAGTTCAATTTATCTTCGCTAAAATAAATACAAAAAATCATTAGAAGTTTGATAGTAATTTCCAGGAAATATATTATGAACGATTGGCAACATATAAATTTAGTTACTGATTTTCAACACACAAAAAAACAGTCTAACACAAATATGTTGAATTGAATATCTGAAGATAAAAAAAACTTATGAAACAATATGTACTCCAAAATTATTTTAATTTATATCATGATCAACTATAATTTAAAATCTTCAATAATATTTCAAGAAATACATCCAGATTTATATTGTTTTTTATTATAAAAATAAATGTATAATTTTATTGAGTATTAAAAAGCTCATGTACCAAGTTTATTAGTATATTATCTCGGCAAATGACTAGGGTTTTTCTACGGAAACAGCCTTTTATACCAATTAATTGTTAACTGATGAAGATAATAACAATCTAGCTGATACTATCTGATTAAGAATTTGCAAAAATTCCAATTCCGGGATCAAAATAAAAAATGTAACGAAATTGTATCCATGCTGTATGTAGCGCATGGTGTAATTCCTTACATTTTATTTTATAGTTTATGCCTCTTGCGATAAGGTTTCTTTTGATTGGCATGCTAATGTATATGTGATCTCGGAACCTAGAAATGGTAATTAACTACCCACACCCCAGTAATAAGATCTAAAATACAGTGGGATTGCTAATATTTATAATAGTAGATGATGACCGAGCTTTGCTCGGCTTTTTTTTATAACGCCCTCTTGTTGTGTACCTAAAGCAGTAAAAATAGTATTATTATTCGCCAATAGATGTCGAGAAGAGTTGATTATTGAAAACACGAATAAAACAACATTTTCTGAAAATAAATCGTAGCTACATCGATTTATCGCCCCCGAAATCCCCTGTATACTAAATTTTATGAAAATCGTTGGAGCCGTTTCCGAGATTCAGATTGTATATATATACAAGAATTGCTCGTTTAAAGGTATTTTACATTATTAAAGTTAATTTTACAGACGAGCTTTAACACGAAAACTGTGTAAAGTTTACGAAACGTCAGAAATGATCCAATGACACTAAAAACGCGAGATTAAATCGTAAAACTAGTCTTAATTACGCCTACGAACAGCGAAAGCCGAAGAAAATACTAATTAGTTTCTAATTGCAAATATGAGGGATAAATTTCCAATAAAAATTGGTAAGATATTGAAAGGGTTTTATAAATAAAATAAAAGAAAATATTGAAAAAATAAGTAAAAATTTACAAAACTTTATTTATTATTTCTTAACGAAACTCGATTGTTTAAATTTATTCGTCTATTTATGATATGATGTTATATGTGTGCGACTGGCAATAACCGGAAAATGTACTAAAAAAATAAATAAAATTTCTATTTTTCTTGCATCATTAGAAATCTTATCATCATTATTTGTAGATTATTGTGATACAATATATTTTTTTACCAAGTTCCTCATATGTTATTTCTAATGGAAACATCTAAAACCCGATAATCGACGAAGACTTGCATTAAATTTAATTGGGCGTCCAGAAATGTCTATTATAATTATTATGTACATATATATATGTATTTAAATAAGCACATAAAAAAATCAGCTGTAACAATAAAGATGTAAAAGACCTGATTGTTTTTTTTTTATTGTTTAGATGGTTGGACGAGCTCACAGCCCACCTTGTGTTAAGCGGCTACCCAAGCCCATAGACATCTATTACGTAATCGTATCTCAGTATAGTTACAACGGCTGCCTCACCCTTCAAACCGAAACGCATGACTGTCATTTATTCATGTCATTTAATGTTTGGAAGATATTAATTATTATTATAAAACGGTATTTTTAGAAGACCCAAAGGGTAGGTTAGTTACGAGATCTTTTAGGTCTCCAAAGCACCAGCTGAAAGTTCTTTAAAAATGATAATACACGATGACAGTAATGGCATACGTGGACACTTTTCAGTGCGTTTATTTTAAGAACGGTCCTTGTTTTAAATTAAAAGCCGGAACAATCTCCCATTCAAACATTTTAAAACAAAAAAATATCTTATTTTTTTAAATTGAGCCTTTCCGGCGCATATTAACAATTATAACAATATTAAACTATATAGATGATGACTGAGCTTTGCTCGGTTTTTTTTTTTGATAGCGCCATCTTCTTGTGTCTTCAAAGTGGTTAGTTGCCCTCAATTAAGAGAAATAGTGTTATTATTCGCCAATAGATGTCGGGTAGAGTTGATTATTGAAAACACGAATAAAACAACATTTTCTGAACATAAATCGTAGCTAGATTTATCGCCCCCGAAATCCCCTGTATACTAAATTTTATGAGAATCATTGGAGTCGTTTCCGAGATTCAGATTATATATATTAATATACAAGATTTGCTCGTTTAAAGGTTAAAGGTATAAGATTTGACAAAATAACGAAAACAGTGCGCAAACTTTCAAAACTTAAAGCGAAGTGTGTAAATATTATTAGCGGTATTATTAAAAAAAATACAATTAGGCGAAAATAGATTATAGATGATATTTAGTATCTAGAAACAATCTTGCCGGTATTTGTCTGATCATAATCGTGTTGATTAGAACGATTATATTATAGAGAAAATATTAATAAAAATAACATAGGCGATTATCGAAAGGATATTCTTACTATGTTGCAAAATATATTTTTTATATTGCTTAAATGGGTGGACGAGCTCACAGCCCACCTGGTGTTAAGTGCTTACTAGAGCCTATAGACATCTACAACGTAAATGCGCCACCCACCTTGAGATATAAGTTCTAAGGTCTCAGTATAGTTACAACGGCTGCCCTACCCTTCAAACCGAAGCGCATTACTGCTTCACGGCAGAAATAGGCAGGGCGGTGGTACCTACCCGCACGGATACACAAGAGATCCTACCACCAGTTGATAAAGATAATTGATAATTGAAAAAAATATAGATTAAGATAATCATTTTGTGATTATGAAAAAAAAAACACGTTAGATTGTCACTGTAAGAGGATCCTACATGATAAGGATGTAACTCAAAAGACTCTCAAAAGATAGTCTACTCCCACCCCCTTCAACTATGAAAATTACCACTTCATCTTTACCCGTCTCATTGAACAGTAACTTTCTCTGAGTATTATACCAGCGCATTACGATCGTTAACTGATTACCACTGTTATTGGCAGGGTGGTCTTTAGACTTACGGATGCGCTTTTTTTTTAGCTCACGGATGTTTACTGCTGGATATACGCCTCCTCCTGGGTTCGCCGCAATATATATTGTTACCGAGTCCTGGCAACCCCCGACCGAGAGCCAGCGCTAAAACTATAAAAACGATCCCTCGCTGCGCCTTTGCCTCTTTTTTGTACGTGGCGTTCGTGTGTGCGGTTCTTGTTGAAACATGTTTAGGACTTGTGTAATTTTAACAGTTTTCCTTAATAGTAAATTGAAATCATTTTGTTAGAAGTTTTGTTAATTCAGTGAAATATAATTAGGCCAGTTCTGTGTTATTTATTTCTTTTTGTTAACTACCTCACTTCTGGTCGATAATATCAGAATTGGGATAAAACCACGTGCTTTTGAAAAGTGACGGGACGTCAATGTAGAAAATACAGGCGCGATCATTCTCATCGACGCTGTCATGACCGCTCGAATTCTAGATTTAGGAGTTTGTTGCATTAATCATCGTCGCGATCGTGTTGTGTGTAGGAAGAGCAAGACACCTACGCCGCAGGATGTCTCCTGGCATAGTTCCGTGGAACCGTTCTTTGGAACATAATTATACTCGTGAGATCGTGAGATTAATGACCACTTTACCGGTACCGTCTAATCACAATACGCCGTCGCACTCGTGTACCGAACGCCACGCGCACTTATTTTTGCCACCAGCAGCAACGGTTTCCGTCGAAGGGGGTGACGCATGTGCACCTGAGTACCCCGGAACAGCGTCATGCAAATCGGCGGGTGTGTGTAGCAGTGCTGGTCAGCAGATGGACGGCGTGACGAACAGGATTATTGGAGCATTGCAGGTGCTATCTAAACTTTGACAATGGAGGCGCCTTCTGTCTGATTTGTTCACAGACGCAGGGCGTTGTCGCTGACGTGTGAGGTCAGTAGCGAGTCGGCGCCGTGCTCCAGCAGGAGAGCGCAGAGCCGTGCAGACTGCACGTGTTGCTCGCGTGCCGCTACCTGCGCGCGCTCACCTGCTTCTGGCGCGCATACTGCGCGCACTGCTCGCGTACCGCTGGCTGCGCGCACTGCTCGCGTGCCGCTGGCTGCGCGCGCTCATCTACTTCTGGCGCGCATACTGCGCGCACTGCTCGCGTACCGCTGGCTGCGCCCACTGCTCGCGTGCCGCTGGCTGCGCGCGCTCATCTACTTCTGGCGCGCATACTGCGCGCACTGCTCGCGTACCGCTGGCTGCGCGCGCTCATCTACTTCTGGCGCGCATACTGCGCGCACTGCTCGCGTACCGCTGGCTGCGCGCGCTCGTCTACTTCTGGCGCGCATACTGCGCGCACTGCTCGCGTACCGCTGGCTGCACGCACTGCTCGCGTGCCACTACCTGCGCGCGCTCGCCTGCTTCAGACGTGCATACTGCACGTGTTGCTCGCGTGCCGCTGCATGCGCGCGCTCACCTACTTCTGACGTGCATACTGCACGTGTTGCTCGCATGCCGCCGACTGCACGGTGCTGTACGACTGGCAGTGACGCAGAGAGCGATGTCGCTTAGTCTGCGGCCTGCTGCTGCGGACTACCCAACGGATTATCTATCAGGACGGTCGAGCGGGACGCCCGCCACACGTGGTGCAGCCTCGCATCGTGGGAGCAGACTGGAGCTGGGACGGCTGCCCTGCTTCCACATCATCCTTACGAGTGGACCCCGATGACATGCAGCCTTTTCTTCGAAATTAATATGTGAAGGTCGAGGTGGGCACTTCGGTGCTTTACTTCCCATTTTTGAGGTTGAGGTGGACACGACGGTGCTTTACTTCCCATTTTTGAGGTTGAGATGGGCACGACGGTGCTTTACTTCCCGTTTATTTTTTTTGAGCAGTATGGTAGATGCGGATTCGGCCGGATCTTGCGTCCCTACTGTTTAGCTGTGTTGTGTCGGTAATGTTCAGTATCTGTATCGGTGAATATTGCCGACAACAGCGCGCTACTGTTTTAGACGTTTTCTGTACGGGCTAACTCAGTAAAGGAATCGTGCAGGTGTTTCAAATTGCGCAGTTTGGGACAGTTGTGCGATATCTATTCTTCTCACTTCAAATGTTTATCTTTGGCTCATCCTCGCTGCAGATGTAAGAGTGCACGCTTGCGTCTGTAGTAGGGATTCTAAATTTTAGAAAGTTTTAGAGCATTAAGGTCTGGGTGTAATTTTTTTTGTTACGTTACAGAGGGTGACCTTGTTGATGCAAGCTCTGACGTAGCTGGAAGAGATATGCTTCTGCTAAGAGATGAAGCGGTCGAGGACGCCTTGCCATCAGGAACGGCCGTGTTACCGAGTCCTGGCAACCCCCGACCGAGAGCCAGCGCTAAAACTATAAAAACGATCCCTCGCTGCGCCTTTGCCTCTTTTTTGTACGTGGCGTTCGTGTGTGCGGTTCTTGTTGAAACATGTTTAGGACTTGTGTAATTTTAACAGTTTTCCTTAATAGTAAATTGAAATCATTTTGTTAGAAGTTTTGTTAATTCAGTGAAATATAATTAGGCCAGTTCTGTGTTATTTATTTCTTTTTGTTAACTACCTCACTTCTGGTCGATAATAATATATTAATTTTTTCTACCTATACCGATAGCCTTGGGAGGCTATTTCAGCTTCTCCTTGACGTGTAGGTGAGCTCACGGGGCTCAAACAGGAGTGTTGCTAACACCGGCCCTAGCAAGAGCAGTGCTTCACAGAATCTACCACCGGATCGGAAACGCGACCCACTGAGAAGATCCGCCGAGAAACTCAGTGGGCTATGTCTATGGGTTAATTTATTCGTCGAGCCCTTCGTCGCAAGAGACGGGTTTGCCAAGAACGGTGACCGGTGCTTGAGGTACCTAAAGCACCGTTAATGGATCGGGAGGATCCGTAATTGCGTGTTTAGGGCGACGTCGACTGTTTACCATTCGGTCCACAGGATCAGGTAGAGCCACAATAGCCGGTCCTGTACAATCTGCAGCCAGCGTGATCCCCCGACTTTCAGCAGGTCGTCGATCTACCTTGTGAAAGGACTACACACGCTACGCTTTCTGGCTTGCCGTCGCCATACAAGAACTTTTCGACGCTAGTCGCCGTCTATTCTACGAGTAATATACCTTGCCCAATGACACTTGAATCTTGCAATCCTTCGGGCTATGCCAGTTAGCTTAGTTCTTCTGCGAATCTCATTATTCCTGATGTGATTTCGCAGGGAAACTCCGAGTATAGCCCTCTCCATTACTCTTTGAGTGAGTTTGAGGCTTCTAATAAGGCCCATTGTCAGCGACCACGTCTTAGTGCCGTATATCATCACTGGCAACACACATTGGTCGTAGACTTTTATCTTGACACTTAGCACTGCAGTATTTAGAATTATTTAAGATTCTATTAGGAGTATTTAGGAAAATATTTTCCACAGCCCATGCGGTCATTTGCCTATGTAAGCTATGTAGTTAAAATGAAACAACTCAATACTACTTTTATTTTTTTGTTCATGTTTTGCTATTATTAACCGGATGAAAGACTTTAGATCTACTAATGAAACATCCGCAGGTTCTCCCAATTAATTCTTCAATACTGCATAAACTTAGTATGTCTCTAAGAAAAGTACTACAAAATTAAAAAATACACGACAGAAAGGTAAATAAAATTATAGAGTTCATTCAAATTATCTTTATTCAATTTTGTTGTTTACATCTCAATGATATTATTCCTACAGAGCATTTATAGAAGGTTGTTGATGATGTAGATGATGAGGCGCTCAATAAAGGCGAGGATCTTGTTCTGTATAAAAAAAAATTAACATTAATAATCTGATGAGGCGATTTTTTTCTCCGTTTTTATCTCTTTTAAAATTTTTGCGTTACGCAACAATATGACATTGACACTATCTTCTTCTTTTTCTCCACCTTATCCCGACACGTGGCCCGACAAAATCCTGAGAACTTGGAAAAATTAATAGTTGTAGGTCACATCGAAGGAAAGAGAAGTCGAGGAAGATTGCCGACCAGGTGGACGGACATTGTCAAGGAGGCCACAAACACCAGCGTCCCAGGCGCCATTAAGCAGGCCGAATGCAGGCAACATTGGAGGAAGCTGGTGCAAAAACTGGACCAAGGTGGTCACGACCCTCGGTAATGAGGAAACAAAGAAGAATCCCACTAGGTGGGGTCGGCACAGTTCATTTTTCTCTTCCATTCTCTTCTATCAGTCGTCATCTCAACACTTAGTCCTCTCTCTCTCTCTCTCTCTCTCTCATATCGTCATGCACACACTCTATCCATGTCTTCTTCGGTGGAACTCTTACCCCTCTACCTTGCACTACTAATTTCCATTCATCTCCTAGTCACATGCATCTTCTCTCTATGCATAACATTGACACTATATAATCGGATATGATATAGTGGATAAAAAAATTAAATAAAGAACATATTTAAATTAAAAATACTCACATTGTAAATATCAAGAGCTTCAGGCAGCTTGTTGTTCAATAAATCATTGACTCTTTCGCTGACGTCTTCGCCGAAGAGAACGACGTTGAGGTTAGACTGGGAAAAAAGCACGACTTTAAAAAAAGGCTTTAAATATGAAACCTAACCTAAACCTAAATTTTGACCTGTTAGTTCTAATTTGAAGGATATTGAACTTTGGTTTCACGTAGCAGTGTATAAATAATGTTATTTATTGGTAAGAATTTTAAGTTGTCAGCAGTCAGTTTCAATTAAGAACTTCGATTTACCTGGACGTCACCAACGGTAAGACGACCGGTTACTTCTTGAATGTTGATGCCAGGGAAGATGGATACTCTAAGGCGGGCGTACAAATTGATGTTTTCGATAACAAGGCTGAGAAAAAAAAAGAAAATGAATTATATTAGTGATTTAAGACGATGTATTCAAGAGAAGACAGACAGACAGACAGACATGACAGAGAACATATATTAATTTGGGTTGATCATGATGATAGAGAAGCACTTTGTGGTAGTCTGTACCGTGCAGTCTTTTTTTTTATTGCTTAGTTGGGTAGACGAGCTCACAGCCCACCTGGTGTTAAGTGGTTACTGAAGCCCATAGACATCTACAACGTAAATGCGCCATCCATCTTGAGATATAAGTTCTAAGGTCTCAAGTATAGTTACAACGGCTGCCCTACCCTTCAAACCGAAACGCATTAGTGGTTCATAGCAAAAATAGGCAGGGTGGTGGTACCAACCCGTGCGCACTTCTAAACCACTCAGTTAGTGTTTATGAATATTCAATAATTTGGATGTTAACATAGCATTAAAATATTAGTGATTTTATCTATGGAGATAGATGGACCTTGGTGCCTAAAAACCGTTATTAAAATTCTTAGATTCAGAACTCTTAAAACTATTATTATTTTTTATTATTGTTATTTATTGCTTAGATGGGTCGACGAGCTCACAGCCCACCTGGTGTTAGGTGGTTACTGGAGCCCATAGACATCTACAACGTAAATGCGCCACCCACTTTGAGATATAAGTTCAAAGGTCTCAAGTATAGTCACAACGGCTGCCCCGCCCTTCAAACCGAAACGCATTACTGCTTCACTGCAGAAATAGGCAGGGCGGTGGTACCTACCCGTGCAGACACATAACAGGTACCACCAGTAAAAATTTATAATTCATTCAAAATCATAAAAATAATATGTATTCGTATTCGAATGAGGTTTGAAATTGTTGAGTGTATAGATTTTTTTTTAACGATTATTAATAAATAGATCATGTTTTTATTTAAACATACCAGCAGATCCACTCAGCTTGGGTAGAGTGAAGTCGAGGTTAATGTTACCGCCGAACAGATTGTAAGTAATTTCGTTAATGACTATGTTGCTGCTGCCTTCGAAAGCCAATTCCGATACGGAGCCAGTAGCCGAGAATACATCCCTATAATTAAATAAAAAAAGCAATTTCATATATTTCGTAGAAGTTTTCACTTTATATACTTCTGGCATAAATGTGAAAAAGAATTACCAAGTTCCACCTAATTATAAGTATAAAATTAAATCGAAATAACGCAAGATATATCTCTTTTATACTTTTAATAATCACTTTTATAAAACACACAGAAACCAATAATCGTTACGGGTGATTGAGTAATAATTTTGACTAATACCTACCTAGGCCATTTAAATTTCAACCAGTAAATTAGGTTTTTTTTTTAGGTTTGAAGGATTGCTCGTGGCCCGGAGGCCTTTCCAGTTTCACCAGGACAGGTGGGCGAGCAAAGGCTCAGCCAGGAGAGGTGGGATTTGCTAACAGCTGCCCGAGCGCCTCCGAAGGAGACCTAACAACAGAGCAGCTGCTTCGCGAATGAATCTACTACCGGATTAGAATCGCGACCTGCTGTGAAGACCCGGCGAGAAACCCAGCGAGCTGATTCATGGGTTGCATGTCAAACTCTTTGTCGATTTCGACGAGTACGGGTACCGGGGTCCCTAAGACTGCTCCTAGTGTTGTAAAATGAGTTTTGGCGTAGAGTATACCATATATTTTTAACTTCGATTTCAGCAAATCTGTGAATTTCACTTACTCTAATCCGAAAAGGGTGTAGCTGCCTTCAGCGCTCTCGACATACAAGGGGTCCAATCCTCTGGCTTGGATTCCGTTGATGACTAACTTCACGATATTCTCAATGATTGTTTCTATCAAGTTTCTCTGATCTTTTGCGAAGCCTGCAGCTAAAGAAATATCAAAAGATACGGTGAGTTTACTCACCTATTGTGAGTCCCCGCGGGTAGGTACCACTGCCCTGCCTATTTCTGCCGTGAAGCAGTAATGCGTTTCGGTTTGAAGGGCGAAGCAACCGTTGTAACTATACTGATATCTAAGAACTCATAGCTCAAAGTTAGGTGGCGCATTTACGCTGTAGATGTTTATGGGCTCCGGTAACCGCTTAACACCAGGTGGACTGGGAAGCTCGTTCACCCATCTAATCTATAAAAAAATTAAATAAAAAGAGTTCCGAGGTCTCTTGATGTGAACATCACCTGTAGAAATTAACTTCGAACTCATGGACGTAACATTTCGAACTCATAATAGGTCATGAAGGCTGATGAATATAAATCACTCAAATGTCCGGTAACACACCGAGGTTTCTAATCAAACGTTTACAGCATAATTTAAAACTAGTGCTAATCTAGCTCAATTAGATTGGAATTGTCAACATATTCAGCTTATTACGGGCAGTAATAGTAATTTGCGGTCACATCTACATAATATCTCTAATTTCAAACATTTTGCGTGGTTTATTTCATTTAACACTGTCGTTCCTTCATTGGGAAGAATTTCACGAACACACAAAACTTTTTTTTTTTTTATTGCTTAGATTTGTGGACGAGCTCACAGCCCTCCTGGTGTTAAGTGGTTACTGGAGCCCATAGACATCTACAACGTAAATGCGCCACACACCTTGAGATATAGTTCTAAGGTCTCAGTATAGTCACAACGGCTGCCCCACCCTTCAAACCGAAACGCATTAATGCTACACGGCAGAAATAGGCGGGGCGGTGATACCTACCCGTGCGGACTCACAAGAGGTCCTACCACCAGAACAAGCGCGTCTTTTGAATCATATTCTAGCGAGCAGTTGCTATTTTGTTTTTTTTCTGACTCATACACATTTTTTACAGTAATTAGAATATTAATGAAGAAAAACACTCGAAGTAATTTAAGAAACGAGACTAGAAGAAAATACTTACCAAAGTTCCTTTGGGGCACAGCAGAGACGCCGGCAATGAGTGCAAGAGCGAGTACGATAGCCTTCATTGTTTGATATTAGTTCTCTGTTAGATAAAATTTTACATGAGTCAAATATTCGATGAAACTACAAAAATACAATGTTTTATTTGAGGTGACCGAAAATTACAAAAAAAATAATATTGTAAACAACAAAATTATTGGGATTAAAGAAAAATCAAATGAAGAAAAAATATATAATACATATGCGAAAAGTATCAATAAAGAAAATAAGAAAAAATCAGATAAGTTCTTAAAACATTTGTTGTGGTAAACAATTTTGGAATTCGAACTTTGCTTTGAGGAACCAACGTATTGTGATCCTACCTCAGCAAATGAGTACAGTGTGTTCACTAAAACGCTCTATTTATACTATTTATCTATTAACAGATAACGGATCTAGGGGATACAATCTGATTAGTTAGCAATCACATGAGGAAAATAACATTAAATTCATATGAGAAATGCGTTCTATTATTGTGGCTATGACGTAAGCACAGTGTATCAAAAACTCAATACGACATAATGAAGTAAGAGCTTGCTCTTGATACCACATACATGGGAAGACATCCTGTTCTCGTTGCAAAATCCCACGTCATCAGGAATGCTATGCTAAGATAATCAATAAAAACGGTCCTCATCAGAGAAGCACAATTTCTACGAGACCACTTTGTCACAGAAGGAAACAGCAGATTGTGATGGAGAATTTTTTTCTGAACTGACACCATCTAGGCGAGCTTCAAATATTCCGTTGCCAATGGTGGCATTCTCGGTATCGTGTATAATACGGAGACCATTGAGAAATTGTTGTAAATATATCAAAGGTTTGTTGAAAATAAATATTCTGTTCTATTCTACAATATCACTATCATGACTCTGGTATTGAGTTAGTACACTATATAATAATACCCTGTAATAATGCAACCTTTTATACTTCAACCCTTCCTTCCCCTTTTAAACTACAGGAGTATTCTTTATTATTTTTTCCAATTTTTTTAATACTATCAGTGCAAGCGCTATTTATGCGGCATTGCGACGCTTTTTCTTTCATCGAATTTCAAATAACAACGGTGCTAAAGATATATTCACTATAATAGCAAGGGAAAATGATCCGGAGTGATCACATCTTTTTGGCATCGTCTATCCGTTATCAATGCTTTTCTGCACAAACATTCTTTCTTGATTTTCTTAAGAATATGTATCTTGTCTTAACTTTATTTTAAGCACTGAGGAAAAATTCCCTACATTTGGTACCTTTTATTTCGAAACTATGCGTAGACTGAACTTTTACCATTATTACACCGTTATAGTTTATGTATATTAAAAAATAATAAAGTTATTGCGTTAGTTAAATGCTAACTAGTATTCTCTACAAGCCCAATACTGATATTGTTAGTCATCTTTACTCTGTTACAAACACACCGAATCTCGTTTTCGAGAATTGAAATGTTGCCTCGACCTTAACTAGCAAAAGAAGAAATAGTATTCTAAATAATATGAACAAATTTTGTCTTAATGTGGAAAAACTGATTTTCGTGGTATCTTCACCAGGCTTTCCCAAATGGAATCTATTTTAACTTAGATTTCACCACAACATGTGGTCTTCTTGAATGTTACACGGCTTAGTAAGCCTACCACTGTTTCCAAAAGGAATTACTGTTCTGAGGAGGACCATTGAAACGATTTTTTTGTAACTTACATATATAAATGAGAAAACGGATTCCAAAAAATTTTTAAATAATATTTTAATAATACTATATAACATAATAATACTATATATTATAACTATGTATAGGATGGAGACAATGTCTCTTCGCGCGACGTAGCATACTTTAAGATGTAGGCTTTGTTATACAAACTTTCTAGGATTGTTTTCGTAAGTATTTTGACGGCTTTTAATTTATTTTTTATGGGATCTTGTATAGCACACGTCCCACAAACCATAAAGAGTTCCCTAAATAGACACCGGCTCGTAATAGAAGCATAATAGTTTCGAATTCTGTATTGGAACGAAGTTCCTTACGGCAGGCTTGGAGGGGATAGGGATTTTGCTGCGCGACCGAACTGAAATAAAATGTGATAGTAAAACCGTAAGAAAAAATCCATGGAAAAAAATCCGTGGAAAAAAGTGCGTGGAATAAAACCGTTAAATGAGACGTGCGCAGGCGCGACAGTCGCATACACAAGCGAGTAGTGTATAATACCTTTCTCTTTCTCCCTCTTTCTTTTCGTTCTCTCATCCATTCTATTTCTATTATTATTTCTATTTTTCTATTTCTATGTAATTTTATGTTGTCAAACAAAAATAAAGAGACATATTTTGTTATTTTAGTTGATAATTTGAATTACGATGTTTTTTTATTTTAAGTAATTTATTATTTCCTAAAATACTGAATTTCCTAAATACTTTCTTGTACTTAAACAAAAAGTAATCAGCAAAATTTAAGAGAAAAATCAAGAAAACCTACATAAAATTGAGCACGATTTTTTTGCAATTTGTGTCGATTCTACATTAGCCGAAGGAACTTCGTTCCTTCCTACCTGGTGTCCCACGACACCACATAATTTTTTCATACGCAATTAGACTTTCATATAAAAATTGTGACGAAAAATTTCCAATTGAATTATCTGTGATCAGGAGGAGATAAAGAAACGCACCATGTACCCTGATATACCGTGGAATATTTTGGAAACTAGATATTAACAAAAACTAGTTTGTCGCAAATCGTCTAACAATCTAAATTTCCTTTATCAGCTACTGATTTTTGATGAACAATTTCGACATTTAATAGATAGTTGTTTTTTTTTATGAAGTACTATCTAAATCTTAAAAAATAATCAGACTTTACCCCCTTTATTGTTTATCTTCATTGGTGATTTAGTATAAAAAGTGAGTTTCAGTTAATAAATCGTACTTATTTATCGAGGTAAGATCATAAACAATACTTGTGTAATATTTAAAGAATTCTAAATTTTGGTCTATTTTCAAGAGAAAAAAAAATTGTTTCGAGTTAATTGTTTGTTGATTCATTTACTTCATTATGGGTATTTTTAATATAGAGATTTTTACATTTGACACTGCAAGTGCAAGAGATCAAAGAAATTTGATTGAATCCGATTGAATTGTGAACGTTATTAAGCTGATCAGCACTGAAATCCAGAACAGAGGACTGGACCCGTTATATGTCGAGAGCCGCCGCTAAAGGCAGCTACACTCTTTTGGGATTAGAGTAAGTGGTCCATAATATAATTTAAAAGTTAGTTAGTTGACATCACAGGAGACCGGAGAGCTGGCAGCTACCTCGGACAGAGAATTAGTTATTAGGGGAACGCTGCCAGTATCTTCAGAACCTTGCCTGAAGGGACTCCTTTTGATAATATATTTTAGTTATTATATTATATTTTTTTATTTGTTAACAAAACGTTATATGTATAGTTATATTGAAAAATCGACCCCGTATCGCAAGTTATGACATCTGTGGACTCTAGTAATTACTGAGAATGTGGGCCGTGAGACGATTTACCAATTATGAATTTTTCTGGTACTTAATGTACAAAAGCATACACAAGCAATATTTTTTCATGATTTACTGAAGAACTGTCACGCACCATCGTTTGACTCGTTGACAGGCCTAGCTTCGTCCCTGGCATTGCTGACGTCCATAACCGACGCTAACCGCTCACCATAAAATGGGCCGTACGCTCATCTGCCTACAAAGGCATATAAACAAGTTACCGATAGTAACGTTTATGATAAAAATACAATGATATTAAATTTCAGGGAAATATTTTCTGCCACCGGCTCTATCTGAATTGGCCTTCGAAGGCAGCAGCAACATTGTAGTCAACGACATTACTTACAATCTGTTGGGCGGCTATGTCAACCTCAACATCACTCTGTCCAAGCTGAGTGGATCTGCTGGTATGTTAACAAAAAAATATGATTTATTTAATTTTATCACTCGAGGACCGCTGATCTTATGAATTCCGAAACTAGGTCTCACAGGGAAAGCTTTAAAAACTCCATATGTTCACGAACCTTTTGAAGTGAAACTTCTAACGCGACTTCCAACAAAGTGGCGTTAAACTGTTAACGCTACCATACTAGAAAAAGACAGAGCGAGAGTGAATGCGTAGCACTCGAACGCGCGCGCATAGTATACCTGTTACAGGCCAGCGCGAGCGTTAGCAATGAGTAGCGTCCAATATTTTAATGAAGTATTTAAAAATTAGATATATATATTTTTTTCTATCTATAATTTTTATGTATATGATATAAATGTCGAAGATGTCGCATTTCTTATACACAGCATTCCCTAATATAAGAGGTATCTGATTTAAGGATGATAAATGAAAAAAAACAGAATACTACACATCGAAAAAGAAGTTTCACTTCATTCACTTGCACCAAGTTGCACGCGCACCTTTTTTTTATAACTTTTGTTATTATTATTTTTTTAACCTAACTAAGAATTGTAATTATAGGTCGATTGATCTCTACCCTGATTTTAATAAATCTCTGAGGGTTTTGTAAGGAAAAATGTAAAGTTGCACGATTTAGTTCTTAGGACGGAGCCACCGCTCCAACAAGTCGTCGTGGCCTAACGGATAAGACGTCCGGTGCATTCGTGTTGAGCGATGCACCGGCGTTCGAATCCCGCAGGCGGGTACCAATTTTTCTAATGAAATACGTACTCAACAAATGTTCACGATTGACTTCCACGGTGAAGGAATAACATCGTGTAATAAAAATGAAACCCGCAAAATTATAATTTGCGTAATTGGGTGGGTACCACCACCCTGCCTATTTCTGCCGTGAAGCAGTAATGCGTTTCGGTTTGAAGGGTGGGGCAGCCGTTGTAACTATACTTGAGACCTTAGCACTTGTATCTCAAGGTGGGTGGCACATTTACGTTGTGGATGTCAATGGGCTCCAGTAACCACTTAACACCAGGTGGGCTGTGAGCTCGTCCGCCCATCTAAGCAATAAAAAAATAAAATAAAAACCGCTCTTCAAGACGGCTGGTTAGTAAGTATGATGGCGTCTATACGCCTCCATCGGCTAGGCTCTGTCGTAGCACGAAGTTAGCCGAGTTCCGATGATACCGCGATCGTGCTGCCACCTCTCGAGAATCGTGCTGCGTTTCGTTTAGCTACCAAACTAATTACCATCCCCGATATACACATTAATTATTATTGTGGTAACATTTGCAATATCAAAGAAATATGTCCTACAATACTTAATTTTATTTGGAAGTAATAAGTATTGAGAAAAAACAGATTTAAAAAATAAATAATAGTTTAAAATAATTTTTTTAGTTGAATTTCTATTTTTTCCATGTTTTTTTTTTCATTTTTTTTAATATTTAATTGTCATCGTTCCTTAATAAGTATACCAAATTTCGAGTTAATCGAGTTAGTCTCGCTAAAACTCGAGAACGGCTGGATCGATTTGGCTAATTTTGGTCTTGAATTATTTGTGGAAGTCCAGAGAACGTTTAAAAGGTAGATAAATTAGAAAATGCTCGGAATTAAATAAAAATAACAATTTTGTTTTCCTTTAATGTGTTCCCCGTCGGACGGATCCCTTTAGGTATTTTATTTATCGATTGAGGCACTACGAAGTTTTTTTTTTTTATGATTGAAGGATTACTGGTGGCCCGGAGGCCTTTCCAGTTTCACCAGGACAGGTGGGCGAGCAAAGGCTCAGCCAGGAGGGGTGGGATTTGCTAACAACTACCCGAGCGCCTCCGAAGGAGACCTAACAGCTCAAGAGCAGCTGCTTCGCGAATGAATCTACTACCGGATCGGAATCGCGACCCGCTGAGAAGATCCGGCGAGAAACTCAGCGAGCTGATTCTGTCTAACTCTTTGTTGAGTTCGACGAGTACGGTTACCGAGGTCCCTAAGCCTGCTCCTAGTGTTAGAGCTGAAGGCGTCTAATGCAAAGGTTATTGGATCTGATGGATCCGTAAGGACGTGTCTAGGGCGTCGACAGTGACTGGCTCCTGCGTGATCAGGATTCGGGGAGTAGTCAACGGCGGCAACGATAAGGCGATTATCATGACGCATAGACTTATCGAAGTACCGTTCCGACGCTGACTTCATGTATTTCTGAACTGGATAGATTCGAGGCCTAAGTCGGTCAACGTTCCTCACGAACCACGGAGCTCCGACGGCTAACCTGCAAAAGCGGGATTGTAGAGATTGGAGGGTGTCTATGTGTGTGCGGGCCGCGTGAGCGAACACCACACTCGCGTAAGTCATGATGGGCCTTATGCAAGTTTTGTAAAGTGTCACCTTGTTCCGAAGGGTCATTTTACTCCGCTTACAGATCATGGGGTAGAGTCTACCGAGAATAAACGCGGCACGGTCACGGACTGATTTTATATGCGGGCGGAATGTCATCGATGCGTCCAGGGTAACGCCCAGGTACTTGACCTTCCTGGCCCAGGGTATGGGTTGTCTAAAGAGAGTAATCGGGGGTACACTACGAAGTCTGCCGGGTCAGCTAGTACTAGATAAAAAACAAGATTGTCCTTTCTCCATAGAAAAAATGTCTCTCCAATTTTTGCTCAATAAAGTACAAAAGGCGTTCGGTTTGATGACAAATTTTTTATTTACGATAATTTCAGGGTGATGAAAATTCTAATTCATGCCACAGACATTATTTAAGAAAAAGATATTTTTTGAAGTGAAAACTTCTTTAGAATCGTTGTGATTTCAAACCGGATGCAACGGAAAAAACGACAGGTAAGAGACACAAATACAAAAATGTGTAGGATGAAGCCAGCAAAGAATGAGACAGAAATATACATACTATGTAATACAGCGCCATCTGTGAGATTTTTTAATACTTACGTGTGTATGAAAGCTCTTGTAGTGAATTTTAATTTAGGATTATACGTGAAATTAAAATATCAATTCACAGAGGGCGCTACCTTACAATTATTTACTAATGACAAAATTTTACATATACTTAAGACGTTTAGGATAATTGTATTTTAATTTTGGAAGGTTTCACTTCTACCACGTGTGAATTGCACACATTTTTTTTATTTTTAATAATAGAGACGATAGTCATATTATTTATTATGAAGTCTTTGTTCAAGCGTTTTGCTGTGAAAGTTTTTTAAAAATACTCATTCTAAAAAACTATCTGTTGAAACTAAAGTCACGCGCCTGAGAAGAACACCAAAACTCGAATTAATAAGAATTTAAAGAAAAACAATTTCATAGAGATAGATGTGATGGAGTTAAATGAGCTAAAAGACTGAATGCCTCATCCAACGTTGTACCATTTTAAGTTAACAATTTTCGATATCAACTTTTGATGCTGCGCGGTAGTGGTAGGACCTCTTGTGAGTCCGCGCGGGTAGGTACCAACCGCTCTGCCTATTTCTGCCGTGAAGCAGTAATGCGTTTCAGTTTGAAAGGCAGCCGTTGTAACAATACTTAAAACCTTAGAACTTATATTTCAAGGTGGCTGGTGCATTTACATTGTAGATGTCTATGGGCTCCAGCCACCACTTAACATCAGGTGGGCTATGAGCTCGAATACCCATCTAAGCAATAAAAATTTTTGTTGCACAAACGTTTCTTGACGGTTTTTTTTAAATACCTGACACTACTTACTCTCGTTTTGTGGGATCTTATCGAAAATACGGAACCCCTGAAAGATAAGCCAATTTTCGTATAAAAATATAGGTTATACCGAACTTACATGAATAAAATTGTAGTGAAAGCGGCAAACGCTAGTTTTCTTATGTAAATCGTTTGAATTTCATAATCACCTGCACTCCAGTATTGCACAGCGTCAGAACTAATTCCCTGATGCTAACAGTCGGAATGAGTGTGATTTTACGATTAATACTCAAACGGACTTAAACAAAACGAGCGAAACGAAAAGAAACACATTCACTAATACTATTTTCATCCAAAGGTATTAATTAATTTTGGCAAGTAATATTCCACTTATCCCTGTCTCGTAATGTACTTCATTCGGCGACTGCATTTCTTTTACGATATTAACTAATTTTAACTCGCTTTGAAGGACCAGAAATACCATCACGTGCAATGCATTAAGTTTAAGGGATTAAAGGGGATTAAAATTGTCCTTTCCTATTATTCCGCCCAACGGCCCACCTGGTGTAGAGTGGTTACCGGAGCCCATACATATATTCAACATGAATACTTTTTTTTCCTACCTATTCTAGTAACCGCGAGGGGTTATTCTATATTCGTCGAATTAGTAGGTGAGCTCACGAAGCTCAAACCTGACGATGTTGCTAACACTAACCCTAGCAAGAACCGTGCTTCGCAGAATCTACCACAGGATCAGAAACGCGACCCACTGACAAGATCCGGCGAGAAACTCAGTGGGCTGTGTCTGTGGGTTAATTTACTCGCCGAGCCCTTCGTCGCAAGCAACGGGCTCGACGAGAACGATGACCGGTACTTGGGGTACCTAAAAGCACCAACATGAATACCTCCATTCACCCTGAGGCATGAATTCTAAATCACAGTTTTATAGTACAACGGCTATCCCAATTTTCAAACCAAAATGCATTACTACTTCACGGCAGAAATAGGCGGGGTGGTGGTACATAAAATTGAATTTATTTATTGCATTGAAAGATTAGCTCAGAGAACGAACCAGGCGTTTCAACATGCGGGATCATCAACCACCCAATGAGCCCTCGGGTATAATGGACAATGATAAAAAAAAGTGATTTTAATATATATATTTTTAAATGTAGCCAATTTAAGAAACTACACTCCCGGACACATCTATCGGGCCTTAACTTAACTTAATTGAACTTCAATTAAGTTAACTTCGTTCAAATAGCTGAAGATGTTTTGTAATGATATTTTTTATTTATTTTAAACTTTTATATGGCTCTGCCGTAAAAAGCTGTGCTACTAACTATTTATATATGCGTTATCCAAATGTGAATGTAATACAGTGGTCTTTAAGTCACTCAAGTTTATGTTACTGCATCTCCGTAAGTTCAAGAAGATGGCATGCTTCAATATAATCATAATAAAATGGGGATTAAAAGTTTTACAGCCTTAGCAAATAGCTGTTGACGATCTCAAGTCAGCGGTGGACCGCAAAATTGATAGCGACCAAACATTAATACAAATCATGATTAGTATCTGCGGTACCCAATTTACCTAAAGTACATTAAGAGTAGAACTGTTCCCCAAAAGTGAGCTGCGGAAAGGCAATTGTCATTTCACGCCAAGGAACTGAAATATCCTCATTAGATCCCAAAACTATAGGCAGGGTACTTCAGAATCACATTTTTTTAAGATACGTGTAATATGGTAGGCAGCGGCTTGGCTCTGCCCCTGGCATTGCTGACGTCCATGAGCGACGGTGACCACTTACCATCAGGTGGGCCGTATGCCTACAAAGGCAATAAAAAAAAAAAACCTGTATCACTTAAACTACGTACAATCCTCTCGCAGGTCGGCTGGAAGAGATTTCTTAAAGAAATAAGCAGTGCCTTTGTTCATAATTTTCCTATTACTCTGTACTATGTCTTCCTTTTGTGTGTATACATAAATAAATAACATTTCACCGTCATCATTCGGCTACCTTGAAATCATTTATTAATATAAGCCCCTTTTTTTTTAATGCAAATTCTTTGTTAGCTTTATAATCTTTTATTTTGTGTGTCTGTGTGTCTGTGTGTGTGGCTTTTTTTGGCGACCTGGGAAAACTTATATTAAAGTTGAGTATCATCTTCACCACTGCGGCTACCGGTTGGTGTAAAGGTCAATAATCAACTTTTACCGTTACAAGGATTTCAAAATTAAAAATGTTAAAACCATTCATCCAATAATGTTAGTATTTTTAACAGAATTGAATGATGATGATTGAATGATGAATTGAATGATAAATTTAATTATCGATCCGTGAAATGGGGTTACATTAAGACAGCGTTAGGTTAATAAGAGAACATTTTATTTTCGAATTGTAAGCTATGTTTATAAATAAAACAGGTATTATTGCGCATCAGAAGGTCTGGACAGAAGTCTGTTGATGATGTATTCGGAGACGTACTCCAAAACCCGGCTGACCTGGGACTAAACAAAACATAATGTTAATCAAAAACCAAAGCATACAAATCCAAATCAGGTTCTTTGTAATATTTAAAATTTAATACTTTGATTGCGATACAAACAAAAAAAAGCTAAAACGGAAAATGCTTACTTGGTATTTTTCTAAGTTGTAGGGGAGCTTGTTCAAGAAGTCGCTGATGCGTCCTCCGACCTCACGCCCGAACAGGTTCAATTGGATTTCAGACTAGAAATAAATATAACAGTTGTATCAGGAAAACAATTTTAGGCGAACCGGATTCTTTATCATGTTGGTTCTATTAATTTTATTTTTATTTTTTTATTGCTTAGATGGGTGAACGAGCTCACAGTCCACCTGGTGTTAAGTGGTTACTGGGCAGGTTGGTGGTAACTACCCGTGCGGACTCACAAGAGGTCCCACCATCAGTAATTAGATATTATCAAATATTAGAACGCTAAGAGTCAATAGTGAGCTTATTACTTATTGCTTTCAGAATCACGGTGACTCTGAGACCGTCCACACAGACTACAAACAATCAGGGGACTTCAATTACGACGGTGTAAGTTGACGCCATGCACACCCCCTGCTCTTGTCGAGCTCTGTCTCCGTAGAGATTGGAGGCTCCGGTGTAAAAGTTATGAAAGGGTCGTTAAGTGAGGTGAATTTCATAATCACCCCACTGCCCCAGTATTTGAAGCCATGTTCTGGCAATACAAGCATCCGATGCAAAAAAAAATTACATTTTTAAATTTTTTTTTATTGCTTAAATGGGTGGACTAGCTCACAGCCCACCTGGTATTAAATGGCTACTGGAGCCCATAGACATCAACTACGTAGACGCGCCACATTACTGCTTCACGGCAGAAATAGGCAGGGCGGTGGTACCTATCCGCGCGGACTCACAAGAGGTCCTACCACCAGTAATTACACAAATTATAATTTAGCGGGTTTGATTTTTATTACACGATGTTATTCCTATACCGTGGAAGTGAATCGTGAACATTTGTTGAGTACGTATTTCATTAGAAAAATTGGTACCCGCCTGCGGGATTTGAACACCGTTGCATCGCTCCAACACGAATGCACCGGACGTCTTATCCTTTAGGCCACGACGACTTCAATTATTAAAATTAAAGAACCCGTACGTTGATTTCTCCAATAGACAGCTCAAGTTCGACGTTCCTGACGGTGTATCCGTCAACACCGACAGCGACAATAGCACCAGCGCGAACGCGCACGTTGGACACGGCGATTCTGAAACAGAGATAAAATTACATTAATCAAAAACTATATCAGCACCAGCACTAAAAGACGCCATTTTGAAAACGAAAATAAACTCGATTTTTTTTTTTCTTAGACCAGTGGACGAACTCACAGTTCACCTGGTGTTAAGTGGTTACTGGAGCCTATAGACATCTACAACGTAAATGCGCCACCCACCTTGAGATATAAGTTCTAAGGTCTCAGTATAGTTACAACGGCTGCCCCACCCTTCAAACCGAAACGCAATACTGCTTCAAAGCAGAAATAGGCGGAGTGGTGATACCTACCCGAGCGGACTCACAAGATGTCCTACCACCAGTAAAATTCAGCATTTCATCAGCATTTCAGATGTGTTTTAAGAAAGTATAGATTACCCTCCAGAAGCGTCTGCGGTCAGTTTACGGTCGAAAATTTGGACTTCTCCTTCAGCAGCGTCTGAAATTGCAAGTTAATTCAATGAATCGCAATAGTAAAAATAAATAATAGTTTAAAAAAACTAACAAGATACGCTTTTATAGAAAATCCAACTAAAAAATAGAAAATAAATTTTATTAAATTTGAATTAAAAATAGTGTAAGAAAAAATTATTTTATTGTAAAAAAGCGTGGGGTGCTTTTCAGGATATTATGAAAATAACCTTTCTACTCATATCTGTTCATAAAATATTTATAACTACTGATACCATGCACCTACTGATACATGCAAAATTTATTTTCTATTTTCTAGTTGGATTTTCTATAAAAGCGTATTTTATTAGTTTTTTTAAACTATTATTTATTTTTCGTTTTTTAGTTGAATTTCAATTTTTATTTTTTGTTGTAATTGTCAAGGGTCTTTAATAAGTATACCAAATTTCGACGTTTTGAAGGGGTCAAAATCATGTTCGAAGATTCCATTACAAACATACATACGTCTGAAGCTAATAAAAGCGTATTAAAAATGTCAGTATTATGCCAACAATTTATGCAGCTAACCTATTGAGGCCGCAACAGAATTCAAGCTCAAGGACAAGTGAAGTTGACCAGTGAATAAGTTGTAGGAGATGCTATCCAATTCGAAGGTGCTGAAGCCGGCGGCGTTGACACCTTCTACGGAGCCACGAACTTTCAGGATGCTGGAGAAACAAAACCAAATTAGCATTAGTTCAAGTTTCTATTGTTGGTTACATTTGTACAGACTCCGTCCGCGCAATTTTCGGAAAAAGTGATACAAAGTTTTTGCTTCACGTATTAATAAAATGAAATGAAATGAAATGCGTTTATTTCAGGCAACTTAAGCCCATAAAATGTCACATACAATTACATAACATCTAAATCAAAATACAATAAAATTAAAATTATAATTTATCAGAATGACTAAAAACAAAAACAAACAAAAATGAAACCAAATCAAAATTATTAAAATTAAAATTGTCAACTACTAATATAAAATTAAAATTAATAAAAGAACAAATAAATACAATAAATAATGAAATAATGTTAACTGATATAGATGTGCATTTAAAATAACAAGAAAATAAAATGTATTTAATAGTTACTTTTCTCCTCCCGGAAGATGCCAGCCGCCCGCGTACTCATTGTTCACGATAGGATCAAATGGAGACAAACGTAACTGGGCTCTTGAGATCCAGTTTTCGATTATGCCATCAACAATGCGCTGGGATTCGGCCAGATCTAAAAAAAACGTTTCTGTTAATGTCCGCAGTCTGAACACTATGATCATTTAGTTTTCTTAGAAGCATTGAAGCACAGACCTCATTATAATGGCTATGCCAATTTAGGTATTTATTTATTTTTAGAGAATTTGGGCCTAGCAATTCCTTCGGTAGAAAAATTTAACATATTTTTTTTTCTAAAATAATTTGGCTCCAACTGCTTAGGCATTGATTTTGCCAATGTCACAGTATACACAAATATGACGGCTGTTTAGCGAAAAAAATCTCTAAATACAAATAAAATTTATCAATGTTTCCATACGCGGATCAGTGATTTTAAGAACAGCACAAACCAATATATGATAGACTAACTACTTTAAAGATAAATCGTCTTTTCGCATTAAAAGTGTACAATTTTCAAAAATATTCGAAATTGAATTAATATGCGGAATCATTTGGTATCACCAGTATTTTTCTCATAAATACTGTCAAAAGAGCGTAGCTTAGTTTTAGTTTTTTTTTAGTTTACCTATATTTTGACTACTATTAAGAAAATTAATACATCTTTATCTTATCAATTATCTTACTTAAAAAGACAGACAATGTAACTGGTAAAAACTAAAAAATAAATGTTGCAAAGATGATTAATATTAAAAATATCATATGTTAAACCTTTAAAACATTCTCCTGTAAAATTTAGTAAGTTTTCAAATTATACAGTTTTAATGCGAGAAGACGAAATATTATTAGTAGATAAAATTAAACATTCAGGTGGTTTATTCAATAGTGAACCTGTCACTTTCTGCACAAAATTATACCTATAAGACCACCCAGGTACGTTTACTGATCGAAATTAATTGCTTGGTTTTTTTTTATTGCTTAGATGGGTGGACGAGCTCACAGCCCACCTGGTGTTAAGTGGTTACTGGAGCCCATAGACATCTACAAGATAAATGCGCCACCCATCTTGAGATAAAAGTTCTAAGATCTCAGTATAGTTACAACGACTGCCCCACCCTTCAGACCGAAACACATTACTGCTTCACGGCAGAAATAGGTAAGGCGGTGGTACCTACCCGCGCGGACTCACAAGAGGTCCTACCACCAGTAACTTGGCTCACTTACCGACATCGCCGTATGGTACAGCCGCAACGCAGGCAACAGCAAGGGCAAAGATGAAAGCCTTCATTGTAAGCTCGGTTTAGCTAAAACAAAAATTATTTAATATCCCATCTGTTTTAATAAATTCTAATAATTGATTTCATGTTAAAAGAAAAATATTATTTACTTCATATCGTCTTTTCGCATTAAAAGTGTACAATTTCCAGAAATATTCGAAATTGAGTTAACTAGTGAGTGATACCGCAGTAGTCGAAATTCGACTATAATTAATGGGAATTGTAAGTTTGTACACTATTATGATTGTATTTTATACTTCTATAATCACAAACCACAGACGTCAAGAACAAAAGTTTGACAATAAATAGTATGCACGCGTGTGTGCGTCAAATACATGGTATGTAGTGTGTGTAATGTTTTCTTTATTGATTTAATGTATATTTTATGCATTATTTAAAAAAAATATTAGCATTGTGCATTTCTTCTCTATATTCTCTATAAGTGTGGAAAATTTCATAATCCTCCGTCCGCGTAATTTTCGTAAAAAGGTGTACAAAGTTTTTGCTTCACGTATTAATATATAGATATGCGGAATCATTTGGTATCACCAGTATTTTTGTCATAAATACTGTCAAAAGAGCGTAGTTTAGTATTAATTTTTTTTTTGTGTTCCTATATTTTGACTACTATTAACAAAATTAATATATAATTTTATCTTACTTTAAAATACAGATAATGCATCTGGTAAAAAATAAAAAATAAATGTTGCAAAGATGATTAATATTAAAAATACTACATGGTAAACTTTTAAAACACTCTCCTGTAAAATTTGTAAGTTTTGAGATTATACAGTTTTAATGCTAGAAGACGATATGTGAATAAATAAGAGAAATACACTTAAGGTACTACAAAAGTATTTCTATAAGTTGAGAACTGACATAGCAGTCGTAATATATAGTTATTTGACATTTATCCTCAACTAAAAGATCCAAGACCCTATATTTTACATCAACATCCCAACCGCATTTACAAATGTAAAATCTCCCATTCCCAAGATTGGCTGGGATCTTGACCGACCGTAAACTGTTAGTCAAATCAAACTTCAACTTAGATCAAGTGTTTGCTCACACCAATTCGTGGGCAAATGGTAAAAGGAAAATTGTTAGAAGTGTAATAATTCAAAAAGTGAATACAATGATTCCGAAAAGAAAACTTATATTGAAAACATTATCTTACCTCTCTTAATGAATTCAACCTGTTTTTAAAATTACCTCTTCGTGGTTTATATACCCTTAATTTATCCATTATCTAATCCAATTAATTATTGAAATGATAATGGAAGATTATTTTTAAATTATACAAATTATTTTGAAAAGTCCATTGCCTAAAAGATTTGACGCTGGGTCTGATCGTGTCGTTTTTATTTTTATTGCTTAGATGGGTGGACGAGCTCACAGTCCACCTGGTGTTAACATAGACATCTACAACGTAAATGCGCCACCCACCTTGAGATATAAGTTCTAAGGTCTCGGTATAGTTACAACGGCTGCCGCACCCTTCAAACCGAAACGCATTACAGCTTCACGGCAGAAATAGGCAGGGTGGTGGTACCTACCCGCGCTGTAATTACGCAAATTATAATTTTGCGGGTTTGATTTTTATTACGCGATGTTATTCCTTCACCGTGGAAGTCAATCGTGAACATTTGTTGAGTACGTATTTCATTAGAAAATTTGGTACCCGCCTGCGGGATTTAAATACTGGTGCATCACTCAACACGAATGCACCGGACGTCTTATCCTTTAGGCCACGACGACTTCATGTCTAATGAAGAGACGCGATTGAATCATTCACATATTTGATTGTCACCGGCAAACACCGGCAAACACCACCATTGTTACTGGATGGAATAGACGACCAGGTCTTTCCGCAATTCGGTTTCACGTTAACTACTTAAGAAGCTCTTCAGTCCCACCGACCATGTATCCTACAAAAAATATGCTCTGCTTAGTACCATTTTCGACTAGCAATTTTTGATATGAAAACAAATATGTAATTACATAACTAAAATTTATAAGCTACTAACTATATAATAACAACATAATAATAAAATAAGATATTATCGCAATAATTAATCAAAATTTTTATTGTGAATGAATTTAGCGTTAATTATCATATCAATTGATTGCATGTTTTTTTTTTTACATACGTCATTACTTAATACCTTGTTACCTAATTATTTATAAAGACACAAACAAATTTTTCGTACGGACCTTCAGCCTTAAAAAAAAAAGAAATTATATTTGAATTTTTGTTTTACGCAAAACTATTTTCGTCATAAATCTCCCGTGCGTGAACTATTTCTTGTAATAACATTTTTAAAGTAATCAATTTGATATATTTTTGGATTATATTATGCAGATCGAATTGAAGGATACTGGTGGTTGGACCTCTTGTTACTGGCGGTAGGACCTGTTGTTACTGACGGTAGGACCTCTTGTTACTGGCGGTAAGATCTCTTGTTACTGACGGTAGGACCTCTTGTTACTGGCGATAGGATCTCTTGTTACTGACGGTAGGACCTCTTGATACTGGTGGTAGGACTTCTTGTGAGTCCGCACGGGTAAGTACCACCACCCCGCTTTTTTCTGCCGTAAAGCAGTAATACGTTTCGATTTAATGGGTGGGGCAGCCGTTGTAACTATACTGGACCTTAGAACTTATATCTCAAGGTGGGTAGCGCATTTAAGCTATAGATGTCTATGGGCTCCAGTAACCACTTAACACCAGGTGGGCTGTGAGCACGTCCACCCATCTAAGCAATAAAAAGCCTTTTAGTATTTAGAGTAGTACCGTGAGCTCCTTTGCAAACGTTTGTGATTAAAGAGTCATCGTTATTTTAAGGATTTTCTAATTAATACATAGTACACTGTATGTAAGTATCTTGAAGTATCTTGTAACGAATTTGGTCCAAATTATAATATTCAGAACAAGAAACAAGAAAAGTGTAGTTGTGATTTTTGAACTGAAAAATAAATGAATAAATAACGATCCGGGCCTGCTCTCGACGAATGGTTAACCCTTATCGGAAAATTTATGTATACTTTTTTTTTAATATTCACAACCTGATCTAACATAGGTCCCTGGCGTCTTGTGATTTGGCATGACTGGTTAGCACCGCCCCGCCCATTTCTGCCGCAAAACGGCAATCGTTTCTAATTTGAAGGTCAGAGCAGCCGATGTACCATATACCGAACTGAGACTTAGAACTGAACTTTCGGTACACTTAATACCAAAAAAGAAAAGGAATTAACATACTCTTCAAGTCCAACGTATTTATCTGTGAGCAATGCTATTAAATTTATATCGTTGATTACAATTATATGTATATCGCTTGTAAAACAATTATTTGAAATCAATAACGAAAAACAGCAGTGTTTAATATCAAATCACTTTTATCATTTGCTGTATTTTTTTGATAAACATTATAAAAAATGTGATTTAGATTTAAATTTTACACGGCTTTTGGGGGTAATACGGCTGCGTGTGTTCATATCTTGTGTCTTTACGTAATAAATTGCTTTTTAGCAATAATTTTATTACATCTTATGCAATATAGAACTAAAAGCGCTAGGATCTATTGAACTGCATTATGACGAGTGCCCATAATCCTAATAGACCAGCGGTCGGGGAACTTTTTTGATTATTACCCCAAAATATTTTTGCGTGAGTTGATATTACCCCATGGCGAAGAACAAAAAAAAACGAAATCGCTTCTAAAAAGAAGCTTCTAAGAAGAAATTTTTAGTTATTGTTTTCTTTTCAAAATTATCATGGGGGCTATAATATGAAAAATACAAAAAAAAGGTATCTTAGGTAAAGAAGTTTCACTTCAATATACACTTTTTACTCACAATAGTTTCATTTTTACACCCAAAAATTTCATTTTACCCATTTGGGGTAATTTACCCCGGTTCCCCGACCGCTTTAATAGAGAGTCGATTATGTCCTTGGACTACGCCAACCTGTTCAATTTTTTAAATCATCTCCATCTAAGGGTTGATTAAGAGAGATCGCTTTCAGTGATAATTCCACCCATTACATTTTAAGTTTGAGTTTCTTATTTACACTTTCTGTATATTGTCGTATTTTTTTTTATTTTTTTTTTTTATTTTTTTTTTATTGCTGGATAAGTGGACGAGCTCACAGCCCACCTGGTGTTAAGTGGTTACTGGAGCCCATAGACTTTTACGACGTAAATGCGCCACCCATCTTGAGATATAAGTTCTAAGGTCTCAAGTATAGTTACAGTTTTTACAGTTATACATACAGTTATATACAGTTATAGTTTTTGTGTTTTGAGTGCAATAAAATGTTTCGTATTGTATTTCTATCGCAAAGAAAACTAGTGCATTTCTTTCCTATTCCTATTCGCTGGTAGCCTAAGGCGTTATTCCAAATTCTGTGAACGGATAGGTGAGCTCACGGGCTCAACCTGAGAGAATAATAATAAAAATCATAATAATAATTACATTTATTTACTCCACAATACAAATAACTTTTCAATTAATCTATATATATAAAAGAAACTCGTGTTAGTTACATTATTTATAACTCGGGAACGGCTGAACTGATTTGGGTGAAAATTGGTGAGGAGGTAGCTTAAAACCAGGAGAAGGACATAGGATTTTTATCACGTTCCCGTGGGACGCGACATAAAACGTGGTGGTATAACAAAACGCAACTGATATGAAGTAACAAAACGCAAATGACAGCTAAACGTAATATATTCTATGGTTAGTTATAGTAGAATTTTGAAGTTGACCGGTTGGTGTTTGAAACAAGCCGTGCGGCGGAACAAAGTTCGTCGGGCCTACTAGTATGACATAAATTTCTAATTCTATCTAAACAGCCGCGGCGGGCGGATTAGCAGGCCGGAATATGCTAATACTGGCCTTAGCAAGCGCAGTGCTTAGCAGAATGTACCATCTAATCAGAATCGACCCACCGAGAAACTGAGGGGGCTTCGAACTACCGCACTGCTTGTTGTTTAAATACCCGGTCCCAGCACCAAACTTGAAAGGGGCAGAAATGCAAAAAAACGTGATTCCGTCACCGCTACCACCACCAGTGGCTGATCACATCTTAATCCATTTATTACCTACAAGAGGTCCCGCAGTAGTCGAAATTCGACTATAATTAATTGGAATTGTAAGTTTGTACACTATTATGATTGTATTTTATACTTCTATAATCACAAATTTCGCCAAGACTACACTATAAAAAATACAAACAAACAATATTTAATCTATTCTCAATTTAACAACAGACGTCAAGAACAAAAGTTTGACAGTAAATAGTATGCATGCGTGTATGCGTCAAATACGTGGTATGTAGTGTGTGTAATGTTTTCTTTATTGATTTAATGTATCTTTTATGTATTATTTAAAAAAAAAATTAGCATTGTGCACTTCTTCTCTATATTCTCTATAAGTGTGGAAAATTTCATACTCCTCCGTCCGCGCAATTTTCGTAAAAAGGGATACAAAGTTTTTACTTCACGTATTAATATATAGATACATTTCATATTTTCCTTATCATAATTCCATATTGAGGAAATCGCATATGTGACGTAAATGATTTTTGGAACAGGTATTTATATCACTAAATGATATCAATACTTATTTAATATAGAGATTAGGTAGTAATAGACTTTACTGGTGACAGGGTAATTCTCGACTCTGGTCGCTCTTGTCACAAAACAACTATAGTACATTGTGCACCAAGGGAGAAAAGTTGGACATTTTCTCCGGGCAAACACGTGGGAGGAAATGTCCAACTTTTTTCCCGCAGTGCACATACTATTTTTTCTCCTAACAGGCCGAAAGTTCGTGGAGTACCGAGCCGGGGGTAGGGGGGCCGAGCCCCCCATACTCATAAAAAATACAATTTAACTGTTTTTTAATTTTTAAATAAATAAACTACTACTAATTAAATAAGAACTGTCTGATGAACTCATCTTTGTTTAATACTTCACTGTTAAATTTTATTGCCTTTTGTTTATTTCATTTTTACACTAAACACAATATTGCAAATTACCCGAGCACAACAATGGCGGAGAATTTTAGGTGCGTGAGAGCAGACGTACACTAACGCGCATGCGCACTTGTGCCCAGGGAAAAAAGTTACACTTTCTTCCCTCTACAGCGGGACGAAAACTGAACTTTCGGCGTAGGTAGGAGAAAAAGTGTGTATTTAAATGGCAATGCAAGTTCAGTTCATTATTAGGATCGAAATAACAATAAAACTTTCAGGTGTATCAAGTTTAGAGTGTCATTTTTGGAACACCCAAATTATTAGTTGTATCCTTTTGAGGATTATGATCGCATTTTCTTTTTTTTTGTTTATTGCTTAGATAGATGGACGAGCTCACGGCCCACCTGGTGTTAAGTGGTTACTGAAGCCCATAGAAATATACGCCGTAAATGCGCCACTCACTTTGAGATATAAATTCTAAGGTCTCAAGTATAGTTACAACGGCTGCCCCACCCTTCAAACCGAAACGCATTACTGCTTCACGGTAGAAATAGGCAGGGTGGTGGTACCTATCCGTGTGTACTCACAAGAGGTCCTACCACCAGTAATTACGCAAAGTATAATTTTGCGGTTTTGATTTTTTCCACATTTCTACAAAATAAGACATAAAAAAATTACATTTATTACCTGTATCGAACAGAAAATAAAATACAATCACATTGGATTTCAAGCTTAGTTCTTAAATGTTTCTGCCAACTCGTTCAGAAAAAGCTAGCCAGCCTTTATTTTGAAAGCTACATGATCAGTGATCATTCTGCCATTAATATTGACGGTCAGTCAGAATCTTTGTTCGAAATATTTAGCGATCTTACATTTGCTTGAAATTATGTTCATTAAATTCAAAAATGGTTGTTTGTTATCTCTATATATAAAAATGAATTGCTGTTTGTTAGTCTCGCTAAAACTCGAGAACGGCTGGACCGATTTGGCTAATTTTGGTCTTGAATTATTCGTGGAAGTCCAGAGAAGGTTTAAAAGGTGAGAAAATATAAAAAAGCTCGGAATTATATAAAAACAAACAATTTGTTTTTCCTTTGATGTGTGCCCTTGATGTGTCTTTTATTTATCGATTGAGGCACTACGAAATCTGCTGAGTCAGCTAGTATGTGTATAAATTTATTTCTAAAATATGTGTTTATTGTGTATGTAAATTAAGTTCTAAAATAAATGTTTATTGTATTTGTAAATTAAATTCTAAAATATTTTTTATCAATATATGTATAATATGTATAATGATATCAAAAACTCCAGACAATGAATGATTTAACCGCGTTTTCTGTAATTTGAATTTATTGACAATATAAAATTAAAACTATAATAAATTCATCTAACAAAATATTCACTCATCTGGAATATGAAAACGAAAACAATATTTAAAGCCCTTTATATCTCTATTTAAATTAATAATTGAAACATTATTATTATATTTATTTCTTACTAGCTGACCCGGCAGACTTCGTAGTGCCTCAATCGTTAAATAAAATACCTAAACTTTATTTAATTCGGAGAATTTTCATATTTATCTACCTTTTCATGTTTATATTTACCTTTTAAACCTTCTCTGGACTTCGATAAATAATTCAAGACCAAAATTAGCCAAATCGGTCCAGCCGTTCTCGAGTTTTAGCGAGACTAACGAACAGCAATTCATTTATATATATATATAAGATTGAATTAATTCTCTTTATTGAATGACAGCTGAGTAAACTTGTCTGAGAAAATTATTTTTAAATCTAAAGATGTTTTTCTTTACGTACGTAGAAAATTCTTTCTAAAATAATCAATTATTGTATATATATGTAAATTAAATTCCTTAAATTCTAAAGGAATAGAGAACGAAACGACAAACTCAAATCAATTTATTTTATTCATTAATTTACTTAGTTGTTTAATGTTGTTGTTGTTGTTGCTTAGGGAAGAAAATCTTCGATTATTTGAAGCAGGGTATATTCCAAAAACCTGTTGATTGTGGTCTGAAAAAAAAAACTTTTGAAATATTGTTTTCGGTAACACGAATCAAAAGTTTTAAATTTTATAAATAAATATTTACATTCGCTAAATATAAGCTTAGTTTGAAAATATATTTCTACATTTTTTTTTATTTATTATCATTTTTTTTTTCTCTATTTCAATATCATTTAACAGGCTACCTGGAATGCCACATTATCCGGGAGTTCAATTTTATGAAGTTAGATTTGGAAATCCAAACATAATTCTCCGTCAATTCAAATCTCAGTAGTAGTAATTGAAGGCTGCGAAATATATGATGGTTTTATCGAGCCAAAGATATTTTGGTCGTTTGACCAGTGGTTTGAGTTAAAGAAGTCTGAGATATTAAGTTCGTGAGTAATAATAACAAACCCTTGGCTTTTATAGGTACCTAATCCTCATCTTTTTGTCTTTAATCTCCTAAATTCTTAATTCAAATCTCCCAAATCTCTAATGGTACGGAGCTTATATAATTTGTTATCGATCCTTACTCCATAACTTACCCTGTTATTGGCAATAGTGGTTGGCACGGTCTGTGAGAGGAAGTTAGTGATGGTGTCGGAGAGGTCGCGTCCAAACAAATTAACATTTAGATCCGCCTGGAAAAAAGTAAAAACAGTTAAATATAGCATCATCCTAAGAAGCTCTAGAATGAATTCTCCTCTTAAATTTCACCATTGATTTGTAGGAGTATTGAGGCTTATCTGCTATTAAAGCCCTATTAGATACCGAGAACAGTTTGTTGTCGAAGCTGTCGCCTGCCATGAGACATAAAAAATGAACGTTTTCAATCGAATAAAATCATTATAATCTTCAACTTCAAAATCGATAAATGATTAGAAATAAATAAAATCTTCTTTTCCTGAATATATTCACAAAACAAAGACAAGTCATTCTTAAAACTTTGTTTAAAAAAATGGGGTCCATAAATCGATGAGCGACAGTCACTACCGCAATACTAGCCTAATATCGCAAATACTAGCCTCAAGAAATTCATTTCGACAACCTTAAATCGATTGTAACGTGATTTCAGCTAACAAATTTCATCGACAGTGGACTATGATTATTATTCTCTGATCTCCTGGCATCACTTAGGTAAGTCTACAATATCGTACCGTATTCTGGGCAGATATTCAATTATGTCCCTACGATTACTAATATCAAATGGTTTGATTACTTAGAGGCAAATAATTCGCTCGATGTGTTTCATTTCGCTAATAATTACCTCAACTCCTCCTAAGGTAAGGTCTATATTGAGACTCCTAATAGAAATTCCGGAGACGACGCTGATGCTTATACGCACTTCAGCACTAACACGAAGGTTGTTTATGGCGGCACTGTAACGAAAAATGGTTATTAATGACGTAACTGGTGGTAGGACCTCTTGTGAGTCCGCACGGGTAGGTACCACCGCCCCGCCTATTTCTGCCGTGAAGCAGTAATGCGTTTCGGTTTGAAGGGTGGGGCAGCCGTTGTGACTATACTGAGACCTTAGAACTATATCTCAAGGTGTGTGGCGCATTTACGTTGTAGATGTCTATGGGCTCCAGTAACCACTTAACATCAGGTGGGCTGTGAGCTCGTCTACACAGCTAAGCAATAAAAAAAAAAAAACTTTATTAGAATTTGGCTCAAATTTAATGTTATTCTGTAGCGAAAACCAAAATCGTTTATGCCTCATTAGAGAAATTAGACCGCTTATTCTTATATAGTTATCAAAGGAAGATATTTTAATTAATTGCTTTTAAGCTATTGCATAGCTTTTATAGAGGGCTTTGAGCGCGGCGACCAAATCAAGTAATTCTGTAACGAAAATAAAACCTAACACCCCCCACTCCGGCTACCATGTAGCTCGCGTTCAACACATTCACACGTTGCGCTTGTGTAGTGTTTGTGAATAAGCGCGCGGCGTGACGTCGCAATGCATGCGCATCATGAAAAGTCTGCCGATCTCACTCTCGCGCGGTCTAGCTTATGAGTGTGAAGGGGATAGTTAATGTTTTGCTTTTGTTAATTTTTATAAATATAGCGTGGTCTTATTTTATTGTTTTAATATTAAATTATTATTGTCTAATTATAATTGTATTAGTTGATAAAAAATGCTATGCAATAGCTAAAGCGGTAAACCGCGGCAGTCCCCGAGTGCCACACGTGTTTTTAATTATTTTCAATAATTGGTAAAAGGTGTTTTGATTATTTTAAATAATTGTTACCGTCCACTGGCGCTAGCGTAGCCTTCGTAATCGAACACATTAAGCTCAACACGGGCAGCACCTGTAAAAATGAAAGTTTGACCATAATTTGATACTTCTACTGGCATAGATGTATAGATCATTTACTAGCTGTAGGGAATCTTTTGAGTCTTTGCGGATAAATACCACCACCCTGCCTATTTATTCTGTGAAGCAGTAATGCGTTTTGGTTTAAAGGATAGAGCAGCCTATGCACCGTAAAACTGACACTTAAAACTCACGTTTCGAGGTGGGTGGCGGCATTTAGGTTTTGGATGTCTCTGGAACACTTAACACCAGATGGGCCATAAGCTCCTCCACCGTTATAAACAATAAATTAATAAAAATGAATGTGGAAAAGTTCATTTTGAGATCACGTGCGACTCCGCTACAATGACTTTGAATTCACACTACGTAAACTAGATGATGAGGTTTTTTTTTATAACGCCATCTTGTTGTGTCTTTAAAGCGGTTAGTTGCCCTCAATTAAGAAAAATAGTATTATTATTCGCCAATAGATGTCGGGAAGAGTTGATTATTGAAAACACGAATAAAACAACATTTTCTGAAAATAAATCGTAGCTAGATTGATTTATCGCCCCGGAAATCCCCTGTATACTAAATTTTACGAAAATCGTTGGAGCCGTTTTCGAGATTCAGATTATATACATATATATTAATATACAAAAAATGCTCGTTTAAAGGTATAAGATAAGTAGATAATTAGAATGAAAACATTTTTGATTATAGCTGTAGTTGATAAGAATTACCCACTTGTATAGTTTAATGAAGACAATAGAATATTATCATAGAAGTACCTCTATTGTGTCGCATCGATGATGATCAGTACTCGCAAAAGGTAAAACCGTAGACAACAAGATAAGTATTTTAAATCTCTTGAAAAGGACACTGAGGGGTAGAAATTTCAATGGAAATAAAATGAAGATTAACAAGCATATTAACGTACCGACGCTAGCTTCAACACGAGGTAGACTCAGGACTAAGTTGAGACGGGCGCTAAGGATGCTAAAATTGTTAGTGATAATGACGATGTTGCTTAATCCAGTGCTTTTGATGTCCTCGGCGAAAGCGGCAAGTGCATGGAAGCTGCAAACGAACAATAAAAATGTTAAATTAAAACGCACAGGTTCAAACGATTAGAATTTCAGTTCAATTCAAAAGGGATACAAAGTTATAAATAACTAGCTGACCCTGCAGACCGTAGTGCCTCAATCGACAAATAAAAGACCTAAACTTTTGTATAAAATAAACTTTAAAAAAAAAAGGAATCTGTCCGACACATCAAAGGAAAAACAAAATTGTTTGTTTTATATAATTCCGAGCATTTTCACCTTTCCAGCACCGGTCCAGCCGTTCTCGAGTTTTAGCGAGACTAACGAACAGCATTCATTCATTTTTGTTTATATAGATTTAAATATAATCAAACAAATTTTAAATTTAAATATTGTTTGTTTACGAATTGGTCTCAGATCGAATTAGATTTCAATGTTCTTATAATTTAAATATTGTTTTTCATTCTAACCGATCTGTAAAGGTCGAAGTATTTTTACTGGTGGTAGGACCTCTTGTGAGTCCCCACGGGTAAGTGCCACCACCCCGCCTATTTCTGCGGTGAAGAAGTAATGCGTTTCGGTTAGAAGGGCGGGGCAGCCGTTGTAACTATACTGAGACCTTAGAACTGATATCTCAAGGTGTGTGGCGAATTTACGTTGTAGATGTCTATGGGCTTCAGTAACCATTTAACACCAGGTGGGCTGTGAGCTCGTCCAGCCATCAAGCAATAAAAAAAAGAAGTATTGAGCCTTTAATCCGCTCAGTCATTCATCCGAAATTAGGTAATACAACGCCCGTGGTTGGAATTCATTTTTGTCTATGGTTTAAAACAAGAAAATCTTACTCTTCCTCTGGAGGGATGACAATTTCTCTTCTATCAACGTCCAGTGGATCGAATCCGGCTTCTCTTATTTGCTTTCTGATATTTTCGATGGCGGAAGCAACCTGGTTAGTGACCAAGCGCTCTTGACGTGCGTTTATCTCTATAAATTTTTAATCATACTATTATTGCTTTCAAGTTTTGATAATAATTAGAAATACTTATAAAAAAAATTATCATATTATTACAGAGAACAGCCTATGGTAACGCGTTAATATTCTGGGAATGCGCTACAAAAGGTAGTTTAAGAGCGAGCTAGCTTGAATAAAACTACATGTGAGAAGGCGTTTTTATTATTATTATTATTTTCTTACTAAACACTTCCTGTTATCTAATATCTAATCATTAAAAAATTAATACAGCTAGCCCATGAACTGAAAATTACAAGCTAAAATTATTTTTTAAATAAATAGATTTGTATTTTCCTAGAATATAATAGATAGATCCAAAAATATAGATCCTAAAATATAAATTACTAGCTGTGCCTGTCTGCTTCGCTGGGCATTTAAAATTAACATTATTATTTCTCACCCCCCCAAAGATTCTCATCATTAACGCCCCCGCAACTGGTGTGGGGATTCCAATACTCATATAAATGTTAGCCTATCCATTAAGTACATGTATTTTCTATATGGATACCAAGTTTCAAGTCAATCGGATGCATGGTTCAGTAGTTATAACGGAACATCCGTAAAAACCACTGTAGATTTATATATTAGTATAGATTACACACCCGTCTGTTCATCAAAAGTTTGTGTACTGGCACAAGCCAGAATTGCGGTGAGAACAACGAAAATCTTCATGACGTCCGTGCTGAAATAAATAAAAAAGTTAACAATTAAGTTCGAAATCAAATCACCTCTCTTTTGTCAATGACTGGATTGATAAATAATTTATAATTTATGACTGATGAAATACAGTGAATTTCGGTTATAACGACGGCGGAGGGGCACTTTAATGTCGTCGCTATATCCGGAGGTCGCTATATCCGAAATAATAAAAAGTCATGTACTTAAGTATTTACTTCTCATTTATTTAATTATGGTAGACACGAGTGTTATTGAAAAAACGTGTTATAGTGCACTGTTTAAGTTTAGTTTTTTCTGCACGCTATATCGTGTATTCCATTTTCATAATTCCTTCTATATCTAAATTATTTTGAACTTCACCAAATAAACAGTACTTTTTGAGCATTATTATAGCACATAATGCATCTCTAGTTGTTGGAATTTCATTTAGATTGCAATCTTCTTCCTTTTCTTCATCCTTCTTTTCTTGTGTTTGAAACACAGACTCAATATACACATTAGTTTCCCGTGCTGAGTAGAGGACTACTTAGTACAGATGGTCAAGCAAATGCTTTGTTTGTATGTTCCTATATACAAACAAAGCATATGTTTGACCATCTGTGAATGTAAACAAAGGATAAGAAATCTTAATAATTTTATAAGCAAATCTTTGTGCCTTTGCCGACTCAATAGTAATATCCGTACGGGATTTCTGGGAATCTGTCATAAATGGTTCATAAAAACAAGCCGCTATACCCGAAATTGACGCTATATGCAAAGTCGCTATAACCGAATGAATTTCTTAGGAAAGTATGCTTTAAATTCAAGGGACGTAAGTTTGACGTCACTATAACAAAAATGTCGTTATAACCGAGGTCGTTATCAATTAAATCCACTGTATGTAATTTTATAATATGACGCACTTTTTTATTGACAGAGTCTCCGTGAAATAGCTGTAATGCTTGCCGTTGATAATGACGATTGATTACAAACTGATTTCTGAGTGTCAAGCGATACTTAAGATTGTTATTTGTGACCGAATTAAAATCTAAAACACTTTTCTAAATATATGTAGTATCAGTGATATATTTCTATAAGCTTGTAGCGTTTAAGTACGCACCTTTTTATGATGCGTAAGCCGGAACGCACGAGAGGTGGAAAACAGAATATAGTCTGTGACACGGACCTTTCTTACCGCCGAAAATTTAAAAATGTAAAAATAATTTATAATGTGTTTAATAAATAATGTAATATAATTACTTAGAATTGTTTATGCCGCCACAACAATAAAATTTATATTGTGCCAACTGTGATGTTAATTACATAAAACACGACTTTACGGCGAAATAAAGAAGACACTATATGAACTCCCTCAAGCTGTTTAAATAACAAAGAAAATATTTAAACGAATTAACGAATTTTATTAAATTGATCGCAACGCAAGCCCGCACGTTTGGATGATATTTCAGGTAATTAATTAAAAAAATTAAATGTTGGATGTGAATTTATATATTTACAATGATCACTCACCCTGCTGTAAAATGATTGAATACAAATTCGATTTACAGTTCGTTATATAGTAAAGCAATTCAAGATTCTTATCGTTGTGTAACATTCTGTAGGTACACAAAATTATAGATTATCATATTAATTAATTGAATAATTACATTTGTTCGTGATTTGAATTGACACCTGATTTCGATATTCTAATATTTGAGAATTGTTTTTCGTGCGAATCAGTAAAAAATTTCGCATCGGTATGCTTCGTATCGTTAATGAAAGATAAATCAGGACACTTTTGAGTATTATGCTGTTATATATATTATTATAAATAGGCAACGAATGAACAATATGAAAAGCAACTTAAGAGACAAATTCTATATTTAACTAGCCAAGCGAGAGAAAATGAATTGACTGAATCTCATTTACAATAATAGTAAGCTGTACAAAATTAAATTCTGACGTCATTCGAGGCCAAAATAAACCATAGATCATATATTAATACACAATAATTAAATATATTTATTTTTTATGCTTTGTGAAAGGTGTGCAGCTTGACGTGAAAAAAAATTAGCACTATAAGATCTTATTCAGTAATCATAAAATAAAACAATTGTTATCTAACAAAAAAGACGTAGGATGCTTTATTTTTAAAACCCTTAATCTTTAGCTCCTTTTTCTTTTAACTTTTATTTTAAATTTATTTAGGCCGGATGCCTGTTCTTGATTCGTCGATATATCCATGTTTTTTTTAACATTCTACGAATCTGAAAAAATCAATATGAATTATGAGTGATATATTTTGATAAATGTAAAAATTGTTGCACAGTCACGACGATTTAAAAGCGCTTGCGGATGCTTACTTGAATAAAAACTTTTCGGTTTTTTTTTATTGCCTTTGTAGGCAGACGAGCATGCGGCCCACCTGATGGTAAGTGATCACTGTCGCTCATGGACATCAGCAATGCCAGGGGCAGAGCTAAGCCGGTTTTGTACCTGTGCGCGCTATATCCAAGTGCTCGTTCGTAATCTATGAGTGAGTCCGCGGATTTTTAATCCGATTACTTTGAAACTTTGCAAAGATGGCATTACATGGAAGGTTATTCTTACATTGGTATTTTTGTACGTCCTCTTACAAAGCACGTGACTACTTTGCGTCAGAAATCGAAAAGAAAGTAGTGCCGACAACCACTTTGAGACAAAAAAAATCCTACCTAAGCTGATATCCCGGAGAGACTATTTCAGCGTAACCTTAACTAGTAGACCACTGAGAAGATCCGGCGAGAAACTCAGTGGGCTGTGGCTATAGGTTAATTCGATGGAGAGCTTTGAGACATGGGAATAAGTCTCAATTTATTGCATAAAATCTCTCCCACCCTTCAAACAGGAATTAATGACCGCTTTATGTTGTACGTTCTCCGAATGTATAGTATTTTACAAAATCATGGAAAGTAGTGGCTGTTCACGAATCAACATTGTAATCTTAGCAGGCGACAATCCCACGCGACGATAGAATATCTAATCTAAAAAAATACCGTTCGACATTTATCAAATATAATTACGTACAACTTTGTCGCAATATATATTTAACTATACAATAAATTTCTTAGCGTCAAGAAAATTGTGAAATTTTCATAACAATTTTTTTTTATTGCTTAGATGTGTGAACGAGCTCACAGCCCACCTGGTGTTAAGTGGTTACTGGAGCCCATAGATATCTACAACGTAAATGCGCCACCCAGCTTGAGATATAAGTACTAAGGTCTCAAGTTTAGTTACAACGGTTGCTCCACCCTTCAAACCGAAACGCATTACTGCTTCACGGCCGAAATAGGCAGGGTGGTGGTACCTACCCGTGCGGACTCACAAGAGGTCCTACCATCAGTAAACATCGCCACAAACTTCCCGTGCACTGAAACTAAATTGTGATTTGAAAAGAAATTAAAATTAAAAAATTTTTTAGAGGTAAAAAGTATGAAACTGCCGATTTGTACTGAAAAATTGAAAGTTGTTTTTTTTTTTCATTTAAAGTATTTATTTAATCAAAATATATTTATTGGTCGTTAGATGGGACATAGTTTGTTTAGTGTTTTATGTGCAATTTTTTTGAAACCGTCTTTATTTTCTAGCAACGTATTATTTTTAAGTTTTTGAAAACAATAGTTAACTTAATATTCTACATATCTCCATAGCATGTATTTTTTTTCTACTAAATAAATTTTGTAATCTAATAATGGGCAGGGTTGTAATAGAATTACTTTAAGCTAAAAAAAAATACTTTATGATAAATATTCATTATAACTGTCGTAGTCATCAATAATGTAGTATAATTCCGTAGCTTTCTATATATTATCACGTCACTACAAACACGGGGTCCATAAAAATCTAACCGAAATCTAGCGAACTAATTCATAACATATGCTTCTTTTATTTCTTTCTGTATTTCTATTTCTAAGTCTTTTATTTCTTTTACTTTTATATTTTAAGTGAAAAACTATACACTACACTATTTTGTTTTCGTTCGATTTTACTGTCTATCAAATTGTCCATTCAACTTATTAGCTTCCAATTATGTTCACATTTACTTAATTTGTAAATATCTGAATACAAGTTTCAGAAAACGTATTGTATTGTATCAACGCTGTCGTATACACGTGTTTTCCACCACATTAACTTCGTACGACATACGAAAATACTTTGAACAATGGACTTGAAGATAGTTGGTTTTGGACACGCTAAAAACTAATTCCGAAGAAACTAGGAGCTATGGTAGATAGATTTCAGACAGGATTTCCCTCCCGCAAAGCAGGAAATAGTAAGTGCGTCATACTGCTTATCATTATTACCCAATATTTACGCCATCTTGTCTACTGATCGTAACATTTTCACGTCATTAAAAACCTGTTCGCTTTACTTTTGAAATTTTCAACCAAACTATACCATTAAACCTTGAAATTATCAATTTAAAAAAAAAACCTTCGTATCATCTACCAATATCAACTGCAAACCTTTATTTCAAATCTTAAACGGAAAACAATCAAGCTATCATATAATAATAAGATAAAACGATTAATTTTGTTGTATAATTGTTTTTATCTTGTTGTTTTTATTATAATTAATCCGATATTGACGCGTCTACGAAATTATGATATCAAAGATTTATTTTAAAAATACGTATTTTCAGAAATAAAATTATTGCTTATATAAATGGACGAGCTCACGGCTCACCGGTGGTTACCGGAGCCCATGTCATTAACGTAAATTCCGTCACCCACCTTAATATGTGAGTTCTAAGGTCTCAGTTTTTACAGCACAACTGTTGCACCACTCTTCAAACCGAAACGTATTCCGGCTTCACGGCAGAAATAGGCAGGGTGATGTTACCCACCCGTACAGGCTCACAAGATGCCGGTAAAAATTTTGTATTTCTAATAATAAAATAAAATATGTTGTGAGCTTGCACAAGATAATGCCACTATTCTTCCTATTATTTCCCCGAAATAGTCGGCATTAAAACACAGTCGTGTGGAGCATCTCAATCTACGTAGAGACTTTGATGCTCTCCGGATTTTGTACCCGATGTTTCATGGGGAGTGCTCTGAAAGATCGATTGAGATCATCCTTTATTAATAACGAATTATTCCTACATCCCTCCGAGAGCAGCGAGATGATTATCGCCAGTATTTCAAGTGGCATTCACTTGCCATGTCACTTGCCAGGTACGACCGAATTGGTTTTTAAATTTGAAAGTCCTCGGCAAAGCTGAGCGGTACTTTACGTCTGGGCGTACTTTCTAGGTTTACAGAACAAAGATCTCACTTCGCATATCAATTTTTTACGCTACCTTTTTTGAAGTGAGACTTCTAATTCGACTTCCAACAAGGTTGCGTTAAACGTTTAACGCTCCTGGGGAGGGGGAATAGAAAGAGACAGAGCAAAAGTGAAGGCGTCTCACTCGAACGCATGCGCGTAGTATACCTGTGCCAGCACGAGCGTTAGCAACGAGTAGCGTCTAATATTTTAATGAAATATTGAAAAAAAAATATCTATCGATATTTTTTTTTTTTTTGTTATTGCTTTGATGTGTGGACGAGCTCACAGCCCACCTGGTGTTAAGTGGTTACTGGAGCCCATAGACATCTACAACGTAAATGCGCCACACACCTTGAGATATAGTTCTAAGGTCTCAGTATAGTCACTTTTTTTTTTTTTTTTTCCTACCTAAGCTGATAGCCTTGAGAGGCTATGTCAGCGTAACCCTAACTTTAGTAGGTGAGCTCACGGGGCTCAAACCTGACGATGTTGCTAACACGAACCCTAGCAAGAGCCGTGCTTCGCAGAATCTACCACCGGATCGGAAACGCGACCCACTGAGAAGATCCGGCGAGAAACTCAGTGGGCTGTGTCTGAGAGTTAATTTACTCGTCGAGCCCTTCGTCGCAAGCGACGGGTTCGACGAGAACGGTGACCGGTGCTTGAAGTACCTAAAAGCACCGTTAGTGGATCGGGAGGAGTATAGTCACAACGGCTGCCCCGCCCTTCAAACCGAAACGCATTACTGCTTCACGGCAGAAATAGGCGGGGCGGTGGTACCTACCCGTGCGGACTCACAAGAGGTCCTACCACCAGTAATTACGCAAATTATAATTTTGCGGGTTTGATTTTTATTGCACGATGTTATTCCTTCACCGTGGAAGTCAATCGTGAACATTTGTTGGGTACGTATTTCATTAGAAAAATTGGTACCCGCCAGCGAGATTCGAACACCATATAATATATTGTTCGAAACCAATCCGTTAGTTTTTGAATTCTTACCACGGCAACACGGGTCGCGATTTGACGGTGCCGTCGCGATTTGACATCTGTCTCTTTGTCTTGCTTCTCGAACGGGACGGTACCTGTATATTGACGGTCTACGCTAAAGTATTGTATCATCGCTAATCCTTATCCATTCCTGCCCTATACCCTTCTCCCTAAGTGATACGGCGTGAGAAGACGAAGGCATCGGTTCCGGTGAGTGATTGCATGATATTTTGTTAAAATAGTACATACGGCGCCGCGAATCGCGGCACATGTTCGACGCGCACCTCGTGCTGGTTTCCGTAGCCCTAGGCTGCCACGAGGTCGCTAGGTTCGAATCGAACAATTTCTGGTAGCAGAGCGTGGTTAGATTTGTAAAATCTACGGTAATTACCACGAATTGTAAAATTTTTACGTCTAACCTCACTTAATTTTGTTACTAGTCAGCAGAAGTAGTGTAGGCATAGGGTTCGGTTCTGTTTAAACTATCATTCTGCTGACCTAGGTCAGGTCGTTTAGTGTGTTTCTATCCACCTGGTTAAGAAAATTAGTGAGTAGTAATAGTTAGTAATAGTAAGACTGATTTATTAGCTTCCACTGCGCATAGCTGACTAATTGTACGTGAGTTGGACAGCTGTGCTGGCTGAGTTTATGACCTAGCACACAGCTGCTACAGTGGTCAGCTATTTTCATACTATTACTACAGATTTATGTTAATTCTGCTCATCATAGCAGTAGATTACCACATCTATTTAAGCATAATTGTGTGTAACAATCTGAATGTTATTACAGTTTGGGTTTATAATTTATTATTAATTTGTGTATGATTGTAGCTCACTTCCTACTTATATTTTAGTATAATTGAGCTGCAACACATTTGTAATTGAATATAACTGGAGTACTTGTTGAACTTGTAGTAGTAGATTGCTGGTTGGGCCCTGTTTGGAGACTAGCTTAGTTATAGTCCAGAGGCCAACGGTGTATGAGTGTCATTTCAAAACTTATACCAGCAATTTGCTATTATATATATTTTTTGTTATTTGTTTTAATTTGTTCTAAATTTAAATTACTTGTTTGAATTTGTGGTAGTGGATTGCTGACTGTGGGCCCTGTTTGGTGACTGGCTTTGGTATAGTCCTGAGGCCATCAGTGTTTGAAAATTAATTCACAAATTTTTATCAGCAATTTGCTATCATATAATTAATTTTTAATTTTAATTTTGTTATTTGACTTATCCGTTGAACGGTGTGAATACTTTGTGATAGTAAATTGTTGATTGGGTCCTGCTTGGTGACTAGCTTCTAGTTATAGTCTAGAGGCCAGGTGTGCTTGAGTTTAGTTTGCAACTCAAAACCTGGTATCAGCAATTTTCTATCTTATAACTTTTAATTTTAAGTTTGTTCTTATTTGTTGGGGTGTCCTTGGTACAGTGGTGAGGTCTAGTTACCTAAATACTTAGGAGTAGGAATATTTTGGTGGGCTCACTCGTACACTCCTTTAAATAATTCCTTTGATTTTTTTTTGAATATTTATTTTGAATTTTTTTTGAATTTTTTTTTGATTTTTTTTTTGATTTTTTTTTTGAGTTATTTTTTGTTCTGGTTGTAAACTGCAAGTAACATGTCGGTGTCCTACATTCGCGGGAAGGTGACTAGTGAGCTCCGATGGTTCGCATCAGCTCATGCTTTGGTTGACAGAACGGATAGGGATGCGGCATTGCTCGATAGGGCGTCTCAGGTGCACGAACGGTTGGAGGTAGTGTACGATCGGTTGTCTGACCTCGTTGCTTTGGGGTCCGAAGTGGAGAAGGAGGTGATCCATGCCATCGGTCTTGACGTGGACCAGTGTCAGGAGTACGCTGATGCCATTCTGCAACGGGTGGCCGATATTAAGAAGCAGTCGTCTTCCAGTGGTAATGGAGGTTCGGGAACTTCGTCAGGCGTCATATCACGCCTCCCCTCCATCGACCTGCCGATCTTCCACGGTGATCTGAACGAGTGGGTCGGCTTTATAAATTTGTTTGACAGCCTGGTCCATGGTCGGTCGGACTTGACTGCCTCTTATAAGATGGCTCAGCTTCAGGGTGCTCTGCGAGGTGAACCTGGTGAATTGGTGGCACACTTGCCTATCACCAACGACAATTATGCGGTCGCACGCCAGATCCTGTTCGACCGATATCAAAATCAACGACGGTTGGTGGACGCTCAGCTGGCCAGGCTGTTTGCGATACCCAAACTTTCTCGGGCTTCCGATATCAGAACCGAGGTACTGAATCCAGTTACGGTGGCCACTAAGGCCTTGGGCAATTTGGGTCTACCAGTAGACCAATGGTCATATCTGCTCTTTTATATTGTTGCAGGTAGGCTGCCGGTTGAGGTGCTCACTCGATTCGAGCAGCAGGACAACGCAGGTAGGGACGAACTGCCTACTCTGGCCAGTCTGCTGGCATTTTTAGAAGCCGAAAGTCGCCGACACGAGATTATGCCACCGCCCTCCTCCTCTGGGTCGCGTGTGCTGGCTTCCGGCCACGCCGTTTCGGTTGCTCAGAGGGGAGGGGGAGGGGATAAGAGGGGGCCGTCTCAACGACTGACTGCGCTCATGGCAGCGGTGGGAGGCCCACGGTGTGCCTTCTGTCATGAGAGCGGGCACGACGTAGCCGCCTGTCCGAGGTTCCGGTCGACGCGCATCAGGGGTAGACGCAACATCGTTGCCCAGCGGCGATGGTGCTTTTTTTGTTTTGGGCCGCACACGGCGAGCGTCTGTCCACAGCCACAATTGTGCCCTAATTGCGACGGTCGGCACCATGCCCTCCTGTGTCTGGAGTCTGCCGCCACTCCGAGGTCATCCGGACGCAGTCATCCAGCCTCGCCGACCGGTGAGCGCACCGGTCGTAGCCCTCGCCAATTCGGCGGCGTGGACCCTCGGAAAGAGGCTTCGCAGGGAGGCGCCGGGTTAGGTACTGCGGGCGGGTGCCAGCGGATGCTTACTAGCTACGCCGGGGTGGCCACGTTGTCCCCCCGTGCGGGGCCGTGTTCGCCTGCTGGATCGAGTAGCCCTGCTCACTCGTCTCCCCCTCCCTCAGAAGTACGGTTTTCCCCTCCGCTGAGGGAGCGGCCGATGCTGGAGCGACTCCCTCCAGTGTTTGGCCCGTTTGGCCATCGTACGCGGAGGTATATGAGGCGGGACGGGAAACGAGGGCCTTATGTGGGAGCGTGGGATCCGCTGGCACGCTACCACCTTCCGTCGCGCGCCGACCGGGATAGCGGGGACCCGGGCCCCCGCTAGGAAATTGCCGCTCACTGCAGTGTTGCCCCAGCCCCAGAAGCTGTTTTACTTCCTACCGCTTCTGTTCGGGTGTTGGATTCGGATGGCAACACTGTGTTTGCTCGAGCTCTGCTGGATTCCGGCGCACAGGGCAGTATTATGTCGAGCAACCTTGCAGTACGGTTGGGCAATCCTATTTACAAGTCTTCTTATTCTATTCGTGGAGTGGGCAATGTTAGAATTTCGGACGTGATCGGTCACACTTCATTTATTTTCTCATCGAATCCCAACCCTCGCTTACAGTTTAGAGTCTCAGCTTTGGTGATGCCTGAGGTGATAGGTCGTCACCCTCCGGTGAAGGTAAACAGTTACATACGGTCATTGACTTCAGACTTACGGCTAGCGGACCCCAACTTTGACACACCGGGGCCAGTAGACGTACTACTTGGGGCGGATGTACTAGGGAAGCTGTTCCTGACTGGGAAGCGCGTTCTTCATGCGGAGGGTTTGGTTGCAATGGACACAAAATTAGGGCATGTATTGTTGGGTCCTGCGTTCCGGCCGGTCGCTGCGAGGAAATCGGACAATTTTCTGGTCGGGTCTACGCTTTCGGAAGTAGTCCAACGGATTTGGGAACTAGAAGAACCTCCTACAGCTTATCGAGTTAACCCGGAGGAGGAGGAATGTGAGCTGTTTTACCAGAATAATACGGGTCGTCTCTATTCGGGCCGGTTCTTGTTAAGACTTCCTTTTCGGGCGAATCGCCCACTGCTAGGCAGTTCGAGGAAGGCAGCAGAGACTAGACTTTTGTCAATGGAGAGACGCATGAGGCGCGACGCGGTGTTCCGGCAGAAATATGTAGAGTTTATGCGGGAGTATGAATCCTTAGGTCACATGTCGGTTTCCAAGGTAGATTGGAGTGCTACAGAGCACTGTTTCCTGCCTCATCATGCGGTTTTGAAAACTCCTAACGGGAAAATTAGGGTCGTGTTTGACGGTTCGGTCACGACCTCCTCCGGCGTCTCGTTAAATCAGTGTCTCCATTCGGGTCCAAAGCTGAACCGGGACATTTCAGACATACTGACGAGCTTCCGCCGGCACCAGATCGTTTTCGTGGCAGACATCCGTATGATGTTCAGGCAAACGGTGATTCATCCGGAGGATAGGCGGTATCAACTCATTCTCTGGCGTGAAAGCTCAGATGAGCCCATAAAAATTTATGAACTGAACACGAACACTTACGGGTTGCGGTCGAGTCCATATTTAGCGGTTCGTTCTTTGCGGGAGTTGGCAGTGAGGGAACGGTTGCACTACCCTCGTGCTGCGGACATTTTGGAACGGGACCTATATGTCGATGACGTATGTACGGGCGCCGACAGTGTCGAAGAGGCCTTATCACGCAAGGATGAACTGATCCGCCTTTTGAGCAGGGGCGGGTACGAGTTGAGAAAATGGCTGTCTAACTGTCCTGAGTTGTTGACTGGTTTGCCAACGGAGTTTCAACAGGATCCTCATCTTTTCGAGAATGTCGATAACCCTAACATGCTGTCGGTCCTAGGGATTCAATATCGTCCGATTCAAGACGAATTTACCTATCGGGTGGAGTTGGAAAATCCAAGGGTATGGTCTAAGCGAACGGTGCTTTCCACAATTGCTCGAACATTCGATCCAAACGGTTGGATCGCTCCTGTCACTTTTCTCTTGAAGTGCTTCATGCAGCGACTGTGGTCTGCTAACCTGTCATGGGACGAAGGGATTGCTGGTGACCTATTGAAGGATTGGTTGAACTTTTTCTCGTCTCTTCCTGATGTTAACCACGTGTCAATACCTCGGAAGCTGGTTCCTGCGGGCAAATACAAGGCGTCTCTGCACGGGTTTTCGGATGCCTCGGAACGTGGATTCGCAGCTGCGGTATACTTGCGAACGGTTTCTTCAACTGGAAGGGTTGATATACGGTTGGTGTTAGCTAAGAGTAAGGTCGCTCCGCTTCGGACACGCATGACGATTCCGAAGCTCGAGTTGTCTGGTGCCGCTCTGTTGACTAGGTTGTTAAACCATACAGCTACTAGTTTACGGTCGGTTATTGATTTAGAAAACACTGTCTATGCTTGGACAGACAGCCAGATAGTGTTGTGCTGGTTGAAGGCTTCGGTTCATACACTTGAAGTTTTCGTGGCCAACCGTGTCTCCCAGATTCAAGGTTCTGAGGTCCCTCTAACATGGAGACACGTGCCTGGTGAGCTCAATCCGGCGGACTGCGCTTCTCGGGGATGCTTAGCATCGGAAATAGTTGATCATCAGTTATGGTGGGGTCCCCAGTGGCTCACCAAGAAAGCTTCTCAGTGGCCTCCCTCTCGCATAGAAGTTCCTCCAGGTCTCGTGGCTGCACCGGCGCAGTTCGAGGATCGAGGAGTGATTCAGGGGTTGGATTTGGATCTGCTCATCAACCGTTATAGCTCCTTGGACAAGCTGGTTAAGGTTACCGCCTGGATTTTGAGGTTTATTCGGAATTGTCGTTTGTCGGTGTCTCAACGCAATATGACACCTGTTGTGTGTCCCATCGAGCGGAAGTAGGCGCTGCTGAAATTAATTGAAGTTGTGCAAGCCACCAGCTTTCATTCAGAATTGAAGGCGCTAAGAACTGAGCGCCCTAAGCTTCGTGGAGCTATCGCTCGTCTTAGCCCCTTTGTAGACGGCCAGGGGTTGATTCGAGTGGGAGGTAGATTAAGTAACTCAAATTTACCTTATTCGGCGCGCCATCCTCTTTTACTTCCCAAGAAGAGCCAGTTAGTTGACCTGTTGGTGATGGATCGCCACATCGCAAATTCGCATTCCGGTTGCAATGCGTTGTTGGCATCCCTCCAGAGGGAATTTTGGATTCTGTCAGGGCGTCGTACGGTTCGGAGCGTCCTTTTCCGGTGTTTACCCTGTTATCGGCTTAAGGCGTCTACGATGCAGCCTCAGATGGGAGATCTGCCCCCAGACAGAGTGAAGAAGATCAGGCCGTTTTCTGGAGTTGGTACGGACTTCGCTGGGCCCTTCATGATCAAGGCTTCACGTTTGCGGAATGTTAGGTTAATTAAGGCTTATCTGTGCGTCTTTGTCTGTCTTTCAACCAAAGCTGTACATCTTGAAGTTGTTGCCGACCTTACAACTGAAGCCTTTATTGCGAGCTTGGATAGATTTGTGTCCCGTCGAGGTTTACCCGAATTGATACGCTCCGATAACGGAACGAATTTTGTAGGTGCGGACCGTTACTTGCGGGATGTAGTAAATTTCTTGAACAATAACCAGGTGGATATTGAAACGGCCCTCTCTCGTCGCGGTATTCGGTGGACCTTCAGTCCTCCAGGATGCCCCCACTGGGGTGGAATTTTCGAGGCAGTAGTAAAATCGGCTAAGACTCACTTGATGCGCGTGATAGGGCAAACCTCGCTCACCTTTGAGGAGTTAACTACGGTATTTTGTAAAATTGAAGCGGTACTTAATTCACGGCCGTTGTGCCCGCTCAGTTCAGACCCGAATGACTTGGAGTCGTTAACTCCAGGCCATTTCTTGATAGGACAGCCACTCAATGCGTTGCCGGAGTATCCCCTCTCGGATATCAAGCCTGGGCGGTTGAGGCGATACCAGATGTTGCAGCAGATGTCCCAAGATTTTTGGAAACGTTGGTCCCTTGAGTATTTACATCTGCTCCAGCAGCGCTTTAAGTGGACGGATAGAACCAGTCCCCCTCACGTCGGTGACCTTGTGTTGGTTAAGGATGCTAACCTGCCGCCACTGCGTTGGCGTAGGGGGCGCATTGTTAATCTGTTTCCCGGTAAGGATGGGACCCCTCGGTCTGCAGAGGTTCTGGTCGGGGACTCGGTTCTCAAACGAGCGGTCACAACGTTGTCCCGGCTGCCAGTTGATTAGGGACAGGTAGGGGACCTGTCCGGGCGGGTGACTGTTCGAAACCAATCCGTTAGTTTTTGAATTCTTACCACGGCAACACGGGTCGCGATTTGACGGTGCCGTCGCGATTTGACATCTGTCTCTTTGTCTTGCTTCTCGAACGGGACGGTACCTGTATATTGACGGTCTACGCTAAAGTATTGTATCATCGCTAATCCTTATCCATTCCTGCCCTATACCCTTCTCCCTAAGTGATACGGCGTGAGAAGACGAAGGCATCGGTTCCGGTGAGTGATTGCATGATATTTTGTTAAAATAGTACATACGGCGCCGCGAATCGCGGCACATGTTCGACGCGCACCTCGTGCTGGTTTCCGTAGCCCTAGGCTGCCACGAGGTCGCTAGGTTCGAATCGAACATATATAATTTAAAATATATAATATTAATGTTGAAGATGTCGCATCTCTTATACACAGCATTCCCTATTACAAGAGCGATCTGATTTAAAGATGAAAAATGAAGAAAACCACAATGCTACACATCGAAAAAGAAGTTTCACTTCATTCACGTGCACCAAGTTGCGAGCGCACCGTTTTTTTAACGGATACCCGGTCGAGTACCCGAGGGGTAGCGGACCTGGTTATGTCGGACTCCGGCACCTCCAGAGAAGAAGAAGGGGAGGAGAGAAGTACTGAGGTCCTCCACCTCCTCCAATTTCAAATGTATCATTTTAATCACCGTACTACTCATTCCACATGCGTTCGTTAACATATACAGTCATGACGTAAGAAATAAAACAATCAACATATATATATATATATACAAGCGTTTATTTTTATAAAGAAACACAAAGTTTTTCGCGAACATTCATATCGCAGTAGCACTATCATAGCCGAACGATTATTCGAAAACAGGTACAACAATAAATTAACAACACAATGAATAAATAGGCCCGTAATGCGGTCATTTAGGCCATTAGGAATCGAAGGCGTATATATCCAAAGACTCGAGGTTTTTGTTTTTAATTTGAAGATTTATGAATAATTTTGTGTTATTGTTCTATTTCACGTTAACTTGAGAAATGAGTTCGGTTTTATTAAATCTTGAATAAACTTCCTTCTTTTTTTTGCTTTTGTTCGACTTAAGCATCGCGGCGTTAATTTGTAACCTCGTTTTCTTGTTTGAAAAATTTGAAGACAATACAATAAGATGTAGTTTGGGATCTGTAAGCAACATTCAAATCTGTAATTGCTAAAAGCCGATTTTCTCTTAATTCTCTCCGTATTGATTATTTTCAATTAACAAGATCATATAAAATACATAAAATCGTGAGCTATCGACCGAACAACTCTTTTTATAAGAAGAGATAGCAGCTTTTTAGCAATCTCATTAATTTGATTTGTTTAAGAAAGTTATAAAAAAAATTACACATTAACTAATCCATTGTCAAACATCCGCCTTCGATTGGTTTCATATAATTCAATCGAAAATATTTAAAATACCATTTATGTTATTCCAGGAAGAAAATATCAAGTATTCCTACAGAAACCATTTGTATCAAACCCTTTTAATTGTTTCTTGATTAAATTATACCATATTAAATAAACACAATATAACAAAATATTTATCTTCAAAAAAATCATCAATTATAAAACAAACATGTCGTTTTTGTGTGGTGAGTATTTCTTTATACGTCAATAAATTAGACATTAAGATATGATTAAAGAAAAATAAAGACATAATTGCTCTTTGAGTTTTATCAACGGAACGAATCACTAATACGCAAACATATAAATCTTGTTCTGGTCCAAAAACATAAACAAACTTTTGTGTGTTTAATATATATTTTAAGTTAAATTAAAAGTAAAAACGTTGGAAACAAAAAATATACGTCCACAAAAACTTTACATTTTCAAGCTTCATACAACATCATTTCAATATTTTGAGGGTTCCATGGCATGGAATGTAATATTACTACCAGCCATTTTGTCCAGCTTTACATAAATCAAAATATCTTTGGAACATTTTAAAAACTAAGAGGTATTAAAACTTCGCTTCCGAAATAGGCAGCAAAGTGCCTTTTTTGGGATTGGGGCGAATCTCCTCACAAGATAACCGCTGCGAAGGACAGGCACTCAATACGGAAGGCAATAGTCTATCCAGTTCGGGTTCACAATACACCATACACCAAATTCACCCATACGCTCTGCTAATGATACAAATTTAAATTACACTCAATCAATTGTGCCTTAAGCTTTATAGCAAATTCCCTAGTGTTGAGATTACTTCTGCTTTTTCATGAGTGCATACCCAAGTTTTTTTTTTTGTTACTGGTGTTACTTGACACACACACACACACACACACACACACACACACACACACACACACACACACACACACACACACACACACACACACACACACACACACACACACGAACGCGTATATACTCTTTTGTTTATTGTTAAAGTATGTGATCAAATTGAGAATAGATTAATTATATTTATCTTTAATATTATAGTCTATATTGGCGAAATCTGTGATTATAGAACAATGATGATTATAGAAATGTGACAATAAAACCATAATAATGTTCCATAACCATAACAAAAATACATTAAATCAACAAAAGAAATATGACACACACACGCACGCGCATACATACTCTTCGTTAATTGTCAAACTTTTGTTATTGCCTAAAGGCTGTGGTCAAATTGAGAATAGATTAATATTGTTTGTCTTTAATATTATTTGTCTATAATATAGTCTTGGCGAAATCTGTGATTATAGGAAATAAAATAATAGTCTTTGACAATAGAACCATGATAATGTTCAAACTTATAATTTCAATTAGTTATAGTCGAATTTCGACAACCGAGTTACGTAATCGCTAACAGCAAAATTTTTACGCCGATTTCTTTAAGACACAGTGGATTACTTCAGTTTTAGTACACACGATATTAAGCCTTGGTTAACAATATATTAGATTTACTTTTGTACAATCCAGAAGTGTTGATGACCACGAAGCTGAGATAAAATTGATCTAGTTTTATAGCTTTCCTATTCTAGACAAAGAAATTCCAAAGATATTTTGATTAATGTTAAAATTTGAAGCTATGTTAAGAACATGGAAGATTATATTATTATTGTGGTCACCGTCTTGACCAATTCATTTGGCACTATGAAATCTCTAATATCGAATTTGAATAACAAACACGAATCCAACATAAGTTGATCTGTACATTTGAATAACATAGATAAGAACATACGTAAAAAGAAGATAATGTTTTAAATTTCCATAAGATTCTTACGTTCGAATAATTTGAAAATAGAAAAATAAATTTACATAAGAAGAATTTGTTTACAATTTTATATAATATAAATATTATAGTTTGATTGAAAACGCTTTCACGAATTATCTTTACGATTGTTTAATTTTCGGAGTATCAAATTGACGTCATGCAAATGGAATCGAGAGATCTTTCACTAAATGTTTTATTTTTATTCTTAATTTGAATACATTGACCTTTTTGCATCGTAATTCTCGAAGATTCCAGATGCACTGATGTCAGAATATGATTCTTTTCATTGTTCAGGATACAGTCACATCAAAAACTGTTTTCAAACAAATTATCCCGAGAAAATGTCAGAAAAACATACACAGTTACCGTATAATGCGGGTCTTATTTGGTCTTAAATCGTTTGAATCTCAGCCAAACTTTATTACTGATCTCGACGATGCTCTTTAGGTATTGCACGGATACATATCTGTGGCCGCAATCACACATATCACGGAAGTAGTGAACGTAATAAAAAACCGTCATATCGTCGTTGTCAAACCAAAATCTGCTTAATGCACTTTTTGAGATTTTTACTTTTTGACCTTTTCGTATAGTTCACAGCCCTATCTACCGTATAAAAAAAAATGTTATGTGTCTATAGCTTTAACATTTATCTATAGCTTTCATTTGATATGGTTCTTAAAAATTCACCTTCATATAAAATTTTATACGAAAATTTTTTTACTCGTTAATTCAAAATAGAGTTTTTGCACATAGCAGATTTTGATTTGACAGCGACGATATTCGAATTTCGATTAAAAAAAAACAATAAATACAGATAAAAAAATTTTTATCTAAAAAACAGTGCATCAATAATACAGCAACACTACACACTATCACCTATATTTAGTGTTTAATATCAATATATATAAAAGTGAACAAGAGGCACTATATAGGTTCAAATACGCAGGTTCATTATAAGCGTAGTCAGTGTAACATCAAATATTTCGCACGTTCAGAATTAAAATGACACAACACAAATACTATCTTATAATACAATCGTAGGGAAATCGTACAAGACCTAACGTGTTTATGCTTCAAGGAGGTCATGTTACAGTACTCGGGAAACAATGTGAAGGATCATTCATATGTATATAAATTAAAATAAGACATGACTTAAAGGTCTTAGTTACCAGGTCGTAAAATCCATTAAAAAAAATACATATGTAAACAAAAAGCCGGTTGAAAAAAAACAAACTTTTGTAACGCACTTTGAATTAAAATAGCGGTTGAAAATAGTGGGGGATTTTATAATATTTGACGAGACCATCTCGTGCAAAACTCAAAGTATACTAAACACAATTCAATTTCTAATTGTGTCACTTTAATTATATTTTTTTTAATTACGATTTAGTTACTATATAAATACAGAGATATCTATATTACGTTTACTAACAGCGAACAGAGTTTACGCAATACATTGTTGCATACAATCAAATAGACATTTGAGAAATGCGCTCCCCGCGAAGATCGTAGCGAAACAATCTGTTCCACCATCCACTTTAACGTGTGATTTAAAATTGCTGAAAAGTAACCGTGGCTAATCCTTAACTCGACTCCAACTCTTCCTCCACTCGGGGGAAATAGTAATGTAGTAATCTATATCGACGCTTGAAAGGCAAACGTGACTAAGCGACAATAACTGCTTTATACATAAATGATAGGCAATAACCATATTCGATGCGGAACAAAAAAATATTTATATAGGTCTATTAAAATCATTTCAATCCTACAGCTAGATTCGTTAAAATAGATTTTTTTTCAGGTATTTCAACTTTAAATTAGTCTACTGTAAAGTTCACGCATTGTCGCTTAGTCGCGTTTGCCTTACAAGCGTCGATATGATACTGAAATAAAAACGCATATAACAGTAAGCACCTGTGATACGGTGAGAAAGAAAAAAAAACTCTCGCTACCAGCATTAGAGTTTTAAAATGAATACAAATGATTTTTAAGGATCCGGTTGACTGGAATCAGCTGACACACGTGAGTACGGTGGGCGACAACACCTTATTTCAGGTTTATGGCCTTGAATAGGCAAACCAGAGTCCGCAGACAGCCTTTTGTTGTAACGCTTAGATGGGTGGACGAGCTCACAGCCCACCTGGTGTTAAATGGTTACTGGAGCGCATAGACATATACAACGTAAGTGCGCCACCCACCTTGAGATATAAGTTCTAAGGTGTCAGTATAGTTACAACGGCTGCCCCGCCCTTCAAATCGAAACGCATTACTGCTTGACCGCAGAAATATGCAGGGCGGTGGTATCCATGCGGACTCACAAGAGGTCCTACCACCAGTAAAAGCTCAAGGTGAATTCCGCTATCGACCTTGATAACATGGGTCGAAGTCTGCATTATATCTCGTATTATATTATCATTGGATTGATGACAGTTCATACATAACTATGTGTAGGTAGGTACTATTGATAATTATGACAAATATAACAAAGCTAATGAGATTTCCGCCTAATAAATAAATAAATAATTTTTTTTTTTTTTTATTGCCTTTGTAGGCAGACGGGCATACGGCCCACCTGATGGTGAGTGGTTACCGTCGCCCATGGACTTCAGCAATGCCAGGGGCAGAGCCAAGCCGCTGCCTACCGCTTAATACTCTCCATAAGCCTCGTTTGAAGAAGGACATGTCATAGCGCTCGGGAAACACCGTGGAGGGGAGCTCATTCCATAGCCGGATGGTACGTGGCAAAAAAGATCTCTGGAAACGCACTGTGGATGACCGCAGTGGCTCCAGGTAGTATGGATGAACTCTACTCCGGTGGCGGGCGGTGCGATGGTAAAAACGAGATGCTGGATTTACTAACAATCACGCCACGTTAACTGGTCCCGTGATAAGTTCGTAAAGAACTTGTGTTACAGGTACCAGATATCGGATATAAATGTAAGATTTTTTTTATACACATACATATATTTAATACACATCCATAACCCTGGAAAAGACATTTATATTTATCATACAAATATCTTCCCTTGGCGGGATTCGAACCCGCGACCCCCTTGTGTAGTAACCCTGTCACTTACCACTACACCAGACGGCCGTTAAGTAAGTTAAGACGGCCGTAATATCCTTTGGTTGGGCACTGTAATACACTTTTTGATCTATAAGGCTGTTTAGGTGACTACTTCACTAGGGATTAGAGGGGGTCTATGAGTTCATATATCGAACTTAATACAAAATAATGTTTTTATTATTATTATATATACAGTCATTTATTAATCAAGCAATGTTCGGGGAGGTGACGGCCACGTCACGGCATCATATGAGAAGTCAGCCGAAATCATGATTTATTACGAGACTTGCAATAAAACAAAACAGTAATGCTATGTTTTTTTTTCTTCTTTTCCTAGTTTTTTTTTCAGTAGATCTTCCACCGAGCGGATGGTCGATTATGCTAATTAGACCAACGGTCCTGAATGTTGATGTTCGGAACTTGTATATATGCAAACTTATCTTCAAAAAAAAGTTAGAACGATTCAAGTTTTATTAAATTTCATCTTTTCTATTTAAGTAGCCGTAGTAGCGAGATAGAGAAATACATAGAGCTATTCAGACAACAAATAGACAATTAAGACGAACATAAATAAATATATCTACTTTTTTTTTTTATTGCTAGATGGTTGGACGAGCTCACAGCCCACCTGATGTTAAGTGGTTACTGGAGCCCATAGACTTCTACGACGTAAATGCGCCACCCACCTTGAGATATAAGTTCTAAGGTATCAAGTATAGTTACAACGGCTGCCCCACCCTTCAAACCGAAACGGATTACTGCTTCACGGCAGAAATAGGCAGGGCGGTGGTACCTACCCGCGCGGACTCACAATAGGTTCCTACCACCAGAAAAGCATATGTATGGAACATTTATGTATGTACCATTAATCAAATGTCTAATTCAATGTCACTTATAGAACATGTCTAATACGAAACGACGAAAAGCTCTCATTAAACACCTACATACATACATACATATATTAAAAATTATTTATTCATAATGCGACTATTATCGTAAGGTATCGTCTTTCACAACAGATTTATCTTCATAATACATTATATTCTGATTAGTATTTTTCGAATTAGGCACTCGTTACGTTGACCTTGAAATAGTTAAATATCGATTCAATTATGCTGACACAAAGTAAGCAATAAACAAACGCTGTTCATGTTATTGTTTATTTATAATTAATTCCCTTATATGCTCTACATAGGTAAGTAAGAAATACCTGTGTTATTACTACATAATATAAAACAAAGTTGCTTTCTCTGTCCCTATATCCCTATGTATGCTTAAATCTTTAAAACTACGCACCGGATTTTGATGCGGTATTTTTTAATAGATAGAGTGATTGAACAGAAACGTTTATATGTATAATACTATCCATTAAATAGTGGAGAAATCAATAATAAATTACAGTTTCCGAAGCGAAGCGAGGGCGGGTCGCTAGTATAGTATATAGTGTGTTATTTAGCTATATCAATTAAGAAACGCACAAATCATAGCATAGGATAGTAAGGCATTACACAAAAACTTAGAGCCAGCGATGTATTCATAGTATTTTTTTTTCTTAGATGTGTGGACGAACTCAAATCCCACCTGGTGTTAAGTGGTTACTGGAGCCCATAGACATCTACAACGTAAATACGCCACACACCTTGAGATATAATTCTAAGGTCTCAGTATAGTCACAATGGCTGCCCCACCCTTCAAACCGAAACGCATTACTGCTTCACGGCAGAAATAGGCGGGGCGGTGGTACCTACCCGTGCGGACTCACAAGAGGTCCTACCACCAGTAATTATGCAAATTATAATTTTGCGGGTTTGATTTTTATTGCACGATGTTATTCCTTCACCGTGGAAGTCAATCGTGAACAGGCGTTCCTAACTCACAACAACAAGACTAAAACCAACCCGACGCAATGGAAACAAAGCGAACATTTAATTCCTTGCACATGCCTTTAGTCCTTCAGATATCTCGTGACTTACACGGTCAATCACTATTGGAAATACAAGTTTTTGTTAAATTCTCCTATCAACGTCAAAATATTTTATGAAAGCACTAAACTTGCTTATGTCGAAGGCAACCAAATTTATAGCATGCCTGATGGGAAGCGGATTGGCTATGGCAGTACACAAACAAGCCACCGCCTACTGGTAACGACTTAAGGAAGCTTATTTGACACGTCAAAGCGCTGCAGAATCACAGCCAATCACAAATAAGTAGTTCATTCCGGAGTTAATAATTAAGTGACTGAAAGAATCTCCGGAAACCCAATAAGAATATTTAGACAACACGAGCAAAAGTAGTTAGTTAAAAATATCTTGTATTTCTATTGTTACGCCGGTAAGAGTAACGCCGAATAGTCGAACGAATATCGAAGGATCTAGTAGCATCTAGAACGCTCGAGAAGTACAACGCCATCTGTTGTCAGATAGCGGAAACACAATACTGGAGATGTGTGGAATATTCTCGATAATTCTAGGGATGTGGTATCGGCTATAAAATCGTTTCAGGGATGGCACGTAGTCAGTTAGTAATCGGAAGTACTCGAAGCGATACTACTCGAACTTGTGATTCGGTAGGAATTTATTTATCCCGAACCGCAGCGCGTAACACTATTATTATTTTGTATTTGGTCTGTAAATCAGCATAATTAAATTGAGATGTAACGGACACAACGAGTCACTACATTTAGTCCTAACATCAATTATATTATTTACAATAATGAATATGTATATATTAATCGCACGTAATTCATGCATGTTCCAACTATGTTAAAAAACTATTGTATTGTAAAGAAAACAAAAACAATAAATACTAAAGCTGGCTTTAGAATTTATTGTTTTATTTCGAATACCACTCGAAAGCTAAACCACTTTATTCGCTTGGCTGAAATAGCAATTTCGATTTGCTTACTGTAATTTAGCGCTGCTTTACGCCGCCATTTTTAATCACCAAAAATGATTGGTAAGCCATTATTAAAAATTGAAAATTAGACAGCAAAAACTGGATAAGAGAGTAAAATTGATGCTTTACTGATTCTCGTCCCTCTTTACTGATGTAGACTATCACAATTTCATTCAAAATTTGGTTGCACATTGTTCGTAATCATCATTATCCTGCCCTTCTCCCAGTCACCTGGGGTCGGCGCAACATGTTTTCTCCTTCCATACTCTTCTATCATATACCATTTCTTCGCTCACTCCCCTCCTACCCATATCGTCTTTCACACAATCCATCCATTTCTTCTTAGGTCTACCTCTTCCTCTAAATCCTTCCACATTCATAGTTAACACTCTCTTAACAACCTCATTTTCATTCCGTCTCATCACATGTCCATACCATCCCAAACGTGCACTCCTCAGTTGCCTCCTCCTCTCCTCAGTCCACATTGTTCGTAATATGATTTGGAATTTATTAAAAGTTCAACCTATCAAAATTGGCGACTAAATATTTACTGCAACCTATTCCGTCATTTTTATTGGCTATCGATTCTCCATAAAATAAGGTCGATTAAAAATTTCGACTTTTTGAATGCAACCACATTCCCGAATCCTCCCTCAAAATTATTGATCTGAATTTTCAAGTCATCAAATGTTTTTCGAATTGATAATTTTTGTTTTTGGTCATTAATAATTAGCGTCGTATTTCTTTACGAAGTTCATTGATTAATTCTAGAAAGGTGTGATCAAAATCTTTCTGGTTCTTGCAAAGTTACATGAACATATACACGTCCAATTTTCTGATGTGGTCCGCGGCAAGTTATCAAGGTGTCTTAATTATAACAATGTCGTCTATATATATAGAACTACAATTCACTAACTTAAAATATACTATGCTATGCGTGATATGTTTGCATGTGAGGCGAATAATTTTAAGCTAACAGTATAGTTCTAAGCCTTCACACCGACCTCATACAAATTCAGGCGAAATTGTCCATTGTTACCTTGAAAATACAGTTCGTTATGAACTGCATTGTCCCGTGACGTTCCCGATATGTTAAGACTTATAATTCTAAGACAAAATTACGTCTACAGATAGATTCTATAATATTTTTATAACAAGTGATATGTTGTTGGAGGCATCACTCCTTTCAATAATTATATTAACATAGTTATTTTTTACGTAGCTTAATTTTTAATATGAAACTTACAGCGTATTTCTAGGTATGGACTCAGCGCAATTCAACACTTTCATTTAGCTTACAACTAAAAATACACTAGTTTTTTTTTTTTTTTATTGAAATAAAAATATACAAAACGTGTTTTTATCGAAAACAACGAACATCAGATAACACTATATTAATAGGAGAATCGCTAAAATTAAATTCGAAATAACTATCAAAATTCCTAAAATTGTTTTCTATACAAGTTACTTATATGGTGTATTTGAACAGTGCTGTGCCTGTAAGCGCAGCGGTTGCTATGACGTTGAAGCCGAGAGCTTTGCGAGATGGCCACAAAGAAGAAACAGAATTCGTACAATTCTTCGGCGGCTCTGGTTTATCTGGAAACAAATGAACATTTTCTAAATAAATAAATTAAGGTGGAGACAGACTTACGATTACGCATATCTCTCTGATAGTGGTATGCGCTTTTGCACTCTCCAAATACCAAATATATGCGTGTGATAGCATAAATCATGGCCTAATCACGCATATCAAGGCTACCAATCTCGAGACGGCGATATATCGACGCTTGAAAGGCAAAAGTGACTAAGCGACAATAACTGATTTGTACATAAATGATAGGCAATAACCATATTCGATGCGCAAAAAAATATATTTCTAGGTCTATTAAAATCATTTCAATCCTACAGCTACTAGCTAGATTCTACTACAGCTGGATTCGTTAAAATAAATTGTATTTTCAGGTATTTCAACTTTAAATAAAATTAGTCTACTGTAAAGTTCACGCATTGTCGCTTAGTCACGTTTGCCTTTCAAGCGTCGATATGAAATATGTTCCAACTTATATTATAAAAGGATATAATGTAGTAAGCCTGCTATTTTTTCATAGGGCTTCAAAATTTCAGATGTGCAAGCAAACCGTGATTATGATCTACACACAAACCTATGATGAACACAAAACCTATTTCCTTATAGATTCCCTAATTAAGAGAATTAATATTCATTACAAGCTTTATCATTAACGGTAACAGACTTTTATCACACACGTGCAGTTACCAAGCTTCGTTCGCTTAATCTAATACGCACCTGTGTGATATCTCGACTGGAAAAAACGTATTAATTAATCAATAATTAGCATAGAGTGATACATCGTCTCCAAATTAACTTTTTCAGATTATAATGCTAAGGCATGTCGTCAATTCTACCTATCAGCCATGAGTTTCCGTTGCTACAATTCTAATGTGGCTGTGAATTTCACTTCATTCCTCAAGGTAGAAATCTCTTTGTGATATCTATGGGCTCTGGTAACTGGTTAACACCAGGTAGACCGGGAGTCTTTGTGCTCATCTACAATAATAAATTAATAAAACCAAGCAAGCTCTTTTTTAATACGAGTATGCTACTATTTATGAATGATTACACAAATTACTCAAACATTGACCAGTCTTAAACACACTTTAATTTAATATAGATATATTTTCTTACACCATGTGATGAGACGAAATGAAAATAAGGTTGGTAAGAGAGTGTTAACTATGAATGTGGAAGGATATAGAGGAAGAGGTAGACCTAACAAAAAATGGATGGATTGCGAGAAAGAAGAGGGGAGTGAGCGAAGAAATGGTATATGATAGAAGAGTATGGAAGGAGAAAACATGTTGCGCCGCCACTAGGTGACTGGGAGAAAGGCAGGATAATCATGATGATGATGATATTTTCTTACACCAATCCAATCTCTAAAAACTGCTTTTATCACAGACTTTTGCCAATGACAAATATAAATCAGGTATATATATTTTTTAAATAATAATATAGATAAATCAGTACTGGAGACTGAAGTTTTAGTGTACAGTGAAAGTTTCCAAGTAAAAATTAGTACTCACTGGTAGCAGCCATTAACTGGGGGAGATGTTTCTGCCAAAAAGCGCACTGTTTAACGCGTAGACCACGACCAACTGAACTGGAGTTCACAGCCAGTGATAAATATTCCCGTCCAAAGGCCGTGTGAACCGGCCAATGTATCTTCGTCATTTCGCCGTTTGGATTCAGAGACGGATTTCTGAAAGTTATTCAAGTAAAAAATCATTTTAAAACATCTGAGTATCGTCAACCATAATTCTAAATCAATTTAATCATTTTAATCAATCTTGACAAAAAATACACACCCAGATCTAGCGAAGTTTGCCCAATATCTCATTAAGCGTTTGCTGAATTCGACTTCTTCCGGCGAATAATTTTTCCCGGGATTGAGAGGCTCCCCGAACACATAGTTTATCTCGTCAGCATGCATCACACCAGTCCAGGACGGCCAAGGGTTATTCTTACTACGATGCTTGTAATAATAAGTGTAAACATTATTACCAGTTTCTGCATAACGATGGGCAAATTCGTTTACTCCACAAGTGAAATGATAGTCTCCGACCATTTTGTCGAGAGCGTTGCGATTCTTTACCGGATCTTCAGGATTCAACCAATCAGTGTACTCGTATATGATAGCCTGCCTTGCTACGTCGTTAACATACGGATTGAGTTCTCTCACTGCTTGAAGAAACTGTTCCCGGCTAATTCCAACGTTCTCCTCTTTTGGAAACAATTCAGTTAGGTAATAGAGTATAAAATAATATCCTTCTTCGGTATTGGATCCCATAAGAATATTTGTTTTCTTAAAGTTTTGATGAGCTAACGACCTTACCGGCATCTCATCCAGAAACGATCCATCGATGATAGGAACAAACGGAAATTCACATATACCCAATGTCCCCCACTCATTATTAACCAATTCATCCGCATTCTTTTTTCGCAAGCATTCTATCATAGGAGCCAAATCCGATCTTGAATGTGGACAGTGGACAGCTTCAGCCAATCTTATGCCACGCAGAATACTTTCTTCTCTCGAAATTATAGCCCATGGAGCAGTGGCGGCTCCAGACTGC